>NW_027616733.1:0-199280 GCF_964187855.1 Myxine glutinosa
TGTGTTGGTGCTGGAAACCACTTTTGCACTTGTATTAGTGTGGAAAAAACACTTTTTGCACTTGTGATAGTGTTGAAAAACCACTTTTCGCACTTGTGTTAGTGTTGAAAAACCACTTTTCGCACTTGTGTTAGTGTTGAAAACCACTTTTCGCACTTGTGTTGGTGCAGGAAACCACTTTTGCACTTGTATTAGTGTGGAAAAAACACTTTTTGCACTTGTGATAGTGTTGAAAAACCACTTTTCGCACTTGTGTTAGTGTTGAAAAACCACTTTTCGCACTTGTGTTGGTGCAGGAAACCACTTTTGCACTTGTATTAGTGTGGAAAAAACACTTTTTGCACTTGTGATAGTGTTGAAAAACCACTTTTTGCACTTGTGTTAGTGTTGAAAAACCACTTTTCGCACTTGTGTTGGTGCAGGAAACCACTTTTGCACTTGTATTAGTGTGGAAAAACACTTTTCGCACATGTGTTAGTGTTGAAAAACCACTTTTTGCACTTGTGTTAGTGTTGAAAAACCACTTTTCGCACTTGTGTTAGTGTTGAAAAAACACTTTTCGCACTTGTGTTAGTGTTGAAAAACCACTTTTCGCACTTGTGTTGGTGCAGGAAACCACTTTTGCACTTGTATTAGTGTGGAAAAAACACTTTTTGCACTTGTGATAGTGTTGAAAAACCACTTTTTGCACTTGTGTTAGTGTTGAAAAACCACACTTTCGCACTTGTGTTGGTGCAGGAAACCACTTTTGCACTTGTATTAGTGTGGAAAAAACACTTTTTGCACTTGTGATAGTGTTGAAAAACCACTTTTCGCACTTGTGTTAGTGTTGAAAAACCACTTTTCGCACTTGTCTTAGTGCTGGAAACCACTTTTGCACTTGTATTAGTGTGGAAAAAACACTTTTTGCACTTGTGATAGTGTTGAAAAACCACTTTTCGCACTTGTGTTAGTGTTGAAAAACCACTTTTCGCACTTGTGTTAGTGTTGAAAAACCACTTTTCGCACTTGTGTTGGTGCAGGAAACCACTTTTGCACTTGTATTAGTGTGGAAAAAACACTTTTTGCACTTGTGATAGTGTTGAAAAACCACTTTTCGCACTTGTGTTAGTGTTGAAAAACCACTTTTCGCACTTGTGTTGGTGCAGGAAACCACTTTGGCACTTGTATTAGTGTGGAAAAACCACTTTTCGCACTTGTGTTAGTGTTGAAAAACCACTTTTCGCACTTGTGTTGGTGCAGGAAACCAATTTTGCACTTGTATTAGTGTGGAAAAAAGACTTTTTGCACTTGTGATAGCGTTGAAAAACCACTTTTCGCACTTGTGTTAGTGTTGAAAAAACACTTTTCGCAATTGTGTTGGTGCAGGAAACCACTTTTGCACTTGTATTAGTGTGGAAAAATCACTTTTCGCACATGTGTTAGTGTTGAAAAACCACTTTTCGCACTTGTGTTGGTGCAGGAAACCACTTTTGCACTTGTATTAGTGTGGAAAAAACACTTTTTGCACTTGTGATAGTGTTGAAAAACCACTTTTTGCACTTGTGTTAGTGTTGAAAAACCACTTTTCGCACTTGTGTTGGTGCAGGAAACCACTTTTGCACTTGTATTAGTGTGGAAAAACCACTTTTCGCACATGTGTTAGTGTTGAAAAACCACTTTTCGCACTTGTGTTAGTGTTGAAAAAACACTTTTCGCACTTGTGTTAGTGTTGAAAAACCACTTTTCGCACTTGTGTTGGTGCAGGAAACCACTTTTGCACTTGTATTAGTGTGGAAAAAACACTTTTTGCACTTGTGATAGTGTTGAAAAACCACTTTTCGCACTTGTGTTAGTGTTGAAAAACCACACTTTCGCACTTGTGTTGGTGCAGGAAACCACTTTTGCACTTGTATTAGTGTGGAAAAAACACTTTTTGCACTTGTGATAGTGTTGAAAAACCACTTTTCGCACTTGTGTTAGTGTTGAAAAACCACTTTTCGCACTTTTGTTGGTGCAGGAAACCACTTTTGCACTTGTATTAGTGTGGAAAAAACACTTTTTGCACTTGTGATAGTGTTGAAAAACCACCTTTCGCACTTGTGTTAGTGTTGAAAAACCACTTTTCGCACTTGTTTTGGTGTAGGAAACCAATTTTGCACTTGTATTAGTGTGGAAAAACCACTTTTCGCACTTGTGTTAGTGTTGAAAAACCACTTTTTGCACTTGTGATAGTGTTGAAAAACCACTTTTCGCACTTGTGTTAGTGTTGAAAAACCACTTTTCGCACTTGTGTTGGTGCAGGAAACCACTTTTGCACTTGTATTAGTGTGGAAAAAACACTTTTCGCACTTGTGTTAGTGTTGAAAAACCACTTTTCGCACTTGTGTTGGTGCAGGAAACCACTTTTGCACTTGTATTAGTGTGGAAAAAAGACTTTTTGCACTTGTGATAGTGTTCAAAAACCACTTTTCGCACTTGTGTTAGTGTTGAAAAACCACTTTTCGCACTTGTGTTGGTGCAGGAAACCACTTTTGCACTTGTATTAGTGTGGAAAAATCACTTTTCGCACATGTGTTAGTGTTGAAAAACCACTTTTCGCACTTGTGTTGGTGCAGGAAACCACTTTTGCACTTGTATTAGTGTGGAAAAACCACTTTTTGCACTTGTGTTAGTGTTGAAAAACCACTTTTCGCACTAGTGTTAGTGTTGAAAAACCACTTTTCGCACTTGTGTTGGTGCAGGAAACCACTTTTGCACTTGTATTAGTGTGGAAAAAACACTTTTCACACTTGTGTTAGTGTTGAAAACCACTTTTCGCACTTGTGTTGGTGCAGGAAACCACTTTTGCACTTGTATTAGTGTGGAAAAAACACTTTTTGCACTTGTGATAGTGTTGAAAAACCACCTTTCGCACTTGTGTTTGTGCAGGAAACCACTTTTGCACTTGTATTAGTGTTGAAAAACCACTTTTCGCTCTTGTGTTAGTGTTGAAAAACCACTTTTCGCACTTGTGTTGGTGCAGGAAACCACTTTTGCCCTTGTATTAGTGTGGAAAAAACACTTTTTGCACTTGTGATAGTGTTGAAATACCACTTTTCGCAATTGTGTTAGTGTTGAAAAACCACATTTCGCACTTGTTTTGGTGTAGGAAACCAATTTTGCACTTGTATTAGGGTGGAAAAACCACTTTTCGCACTTGTGTTGGTGCAGGAAACCACTTTTGCACTTGTTTTTGTGTGGAAAAATCACTTTTCGCACATGTGTTAGTGTTGAAAAACCACTTTTCGCACTTGTGTTAGTGTTGAAAAACCACTTTTCGCACTTGTGTTGGTGCAGGAAACCACTTTTGCACTTGTATTAGTGTGGAAAAAACACTTTTTGCACTTGTGATAGTGTTGAAAAACCACTTTTCGCACTTGTGTTAGTGTTGAAAAACCACTTTTCGCACTTGTGTTGGTGCAGGAAACCACTTTTGCACTTGTATTAGTGTGGAAAAACCACTTTTCGCACTTGTTAGTGTTGAAAAACCACTTTTCGCACTTGTGTTAGTGTTGAAAAACCACTTTTCGCACTTGTGTTAGTGTTGAAAAACCACTTTTCGCACTTGTGTTGGTGCAGGAAACCACTTTTGCACTTGTATTAGTGTGGAAAAAACACTTTTCGCACTTGTGTTAGTGTTGAAAAACTACTTTTCGCACTTATGTTAGTGTTGAAAAAACACTTTTCGCACTTGTGTTAGTGTTGAAAAACCACTTTTCGCACTTGTGTTGGTGAAGGAAACCACTTTTGCACTTGTATTAGTGTTGAAAAACCACTTTTTGCACTTGTGATAGTGTTGAAAAACCAATTTTCTCACTTGTGTTAGTGTTGAAAAAACACTTTTCGCACTTGTGTTAGTGTTGAAAAACCACTTTTCGCACTTGTGTTGGTGCAGGAAACCACTTTTGCACTTGTATTAGTGTGGAAAAAACACTTTTTGCACTGGTGATAGTGTTGAAAAACCAATTTTCTCACTTGTGTTAGTGTTGAAATACCACTTTTCGCACTTGTGTTGGTGCAGGAAACTAATTTTGACCATGTATTAGTGTGGGAAAAACACTTTTTGCACTTGCGATAGTGTTGAAAAACCACTTTTGGCACTTGTGTTAGTGTTGAAAAACCACTTTTCGCACTTGTGTTAGTGTTGAAAAACCACTTTTCGCACTTGTGTTGGTGCAGGAAACCACTTTTTGCACTTGTGATAGTGTTGAAAAACCACTTTTCGCACTTGTGTTAGTGTTGAAAAACCACTTTTCGCACTTGTGTTGGTGCAGTAAACCACTTTTGCACTTGTATTAGTGTGGAAAAACCACTTTTCGCACTTGTGTTAGTGTTGAAAAACCACTTTTCGCACTTGTGTTGGTGCAGGAAACCACTTTTGCACTTGTATTAGTGTTGAAAAACCACTTTCGCACTTGTGTTAGTGTTGAAAACCACTTTTCGCACTTGTGATAGTGTTGAAAAACACTTTTCGCACTTGTGTTAGTGTTGAAAAAACACTTTTCGCACTTGTGTTGGTGCAGGAAACCACTTTTGCACTTGTATTAGTGTGGAAAAATCACTTTTCGCACATGTGTTAGTGTTGAAAAACCACTTTTCGCACTTTTGTTAGTGTTGAAAAACCACTTTTCGCACTTGTGTTGGTGCAGGAAACCACTTTTGCACTTGTATTAGTGTGGAAAAAACACTTTTTGCACTTGTGATAGTGTTGAAAAACCACTTTTCGCACTTGTGTTAGTGTTGAAAAACCACTTTTCGCACTTGTGTTAGTGTTGAAAAACCACTTTTCGCACTTGTGTTGGTGCAGGAAACCACTTTTGCACTTGTATTAGTGTGGAAAAAACACTTTTCGCACTTGTGTTAGTGTTGAAAAACCACTTTTCGCACTTGTGTTAGTGTTGAAAAACCACTTTTCGCACTTGTGTTAGTGTTGAAAAACCACTTTTCGCACTTGTGTTGGTGCAGGAAACCACTTTTGCACTTGTATTAGTGTGGAAAAAACACTTTTTGCACTTGTGATAGTGTTGAAAAACGACTTTTCGCACTTGTGTTAGTGTTGAAAAACCACTTTTCGCACTTGTGTTGGTGCAGGAAACCACTTTTGCACTTGTATTAGTGTGGAAAAAACACTTTTTGCACTTGTGATAGTGTTGAAAAACCACTTTTCGCACTTGTGTTAGTTTTGAAAAACCACATTTCGCACTTGTTTTGGTGTAGGAAACCAATTTTGCACTTGTATTAGTGTGGAAAACCACTTTTCGCACTTGTGTTAGTGTTGAAAAACCACTTTTTGCACTTGTGATAATGTTGAAAAACCACTTTTCGCACTTGTGTTAGTGTTGAAAAACCACTTTTCGCACTTGTGTTGGTGCAGGAAACCACTTTTGCACTTGTATTAGTGTGGAAAAACACTTTTCGCACTTGTGTTAGTGTTGAAAAACCACTTTTCGCACTTGTGTTGGTGCAGGAAACCACTTTTGCACTTGTATTAGTGTGGAAAATCACTTTTCGCACATGTGTTAGTGTTGAAAAACCACTTTTCGCACTTGTGTTAGTGTTGAAAAACCACTTTTCGCACTTGTGTTGGTGCAGGAAACCACTTTCGCACTTGTGTTGGTGCAGGAAACCACTTTTGCACTTGTATTAGTGTGGAAAAACCACTTTTTGCACTTGTGCACTTGTGTTAGTGTTGAAAAACCACTTTTCGCACTTGTGTTAGTGTTGAAAAACCACTTTTCGCACTTCTGTTGGTGCAGGCAACCACTTTTGCACTTGTATTAGTGTGGAAAAAACACTTTTTGCACTTGTGATAGTGTTGAAAAACCACTTTTCGCACTTGTGTTAGTGTTGAAAAACCACTTTTCGCACTTGTGTTAGTGTTGAAAAACGACTTTTCGCACTTGTGTTGGTGCAGGAAACCACTTTTGCACTTGTATTAGTGTGGAAAAAACACTTTTTGCACTTGTGATAGTGTTGAAAAACCACTTTTCGCACTTGTGTTAGTGTTGAAAAACCACTTTTCGCACTTGTGTTGGTGCAGGAAACCACTTTTGCACTTGTATTAGTGTGGAAAAAACACTTTTTGCACTTGTGATAGTGTTGAAAAACCACTTTTCACACTTGTGTTAGTGTTGAAAAACCACTTTTCGCACTTGTGTTGGTGCAGGAAACCACTTTTGCTCTTGTATTAGTGTGGAAAAAACACTTTTCACACTTGTGTTAGTGTTGAAAAACCACTTTTCGCAATTGTGTTAGTGTTGAAAAACCACTTTTCGCACTTGTGTTGGTGCAGGAAACCACTTTTGCACTTGTATTAGTGTGGAAAAAACACTTTTCACACTTGTGTTAGTGTTGAAAAACCACTATTCACACTTGTGTTAGTGTTGAAAAACCACTTTTCACACTTGTGTTGGTGCAGGAAACCACTTTTGCACTTGTATTAGTGTGGAAAAAACACTTTTTGCACTTGTGATAGTGTTGAAAAACCACTTTTTGCACTTGTGTTAGTGTTGAAAAACCACTTTTCACACTTGTGTTAGTGTTGAAAAACCACTTTTCACACTTGTGTTGGTGCAGGAAACCACTTTTGCACTTGTATTAGTGTGGAAAAAACACTTTTTGCACTTGTGATAGTGTTGAAAAACCACTTTTCGCACTTGTGTTGGTGCAGGAAACCACTTTTGCACTTGTATTAGTGTGGAAAAACCACTTTTCGCACTTGTTAGTGTTGAAAAACCACTTTTCGCACTTGTGTTAGTGTTGAAAAACCACTTTTCGCACTTGTGTTAGTGTTGAAAAACCACTTTTCGCACTTGTGTTGGTGCAGGAAACCACTTTTGCACTTGTATTAGTGTGGAAAAAACACTTTTCGCACTTGTGTTAGTGTTGAAAAACTACTTTTCGCACTTATGTTAGTGTTGAAAAAACACTTTTCGCACTTGTGTTAGTGTTGAAAAACCACTTTTCGCACTTGTGTTGGTGAAGGAAACCACTTTTGCACTTGTATTAGTGTTGAAAAACCACTTTTTGCACTTGTGTTAGTGTTGAAAAACCACACTTTCGCACTTGTGTTGGTGCAGGAAACCACTTTTGCACTTGTATTAGTGTGGAAAAACCACTTTTCGCACTTGTGTTAGTGTTGAAAAACCACTTTTCGCACTTGTGTTGGTGCAGGAAACCACTTTTGCACTTGTATTAGTGTTGAAAAACCACTTTCGCACTTGTGTTAGTGTTGAAAACCACTTTTCGCACTTGTGATAGTGTTGAAAAACCACTTTTCGCACTTGTGTTAGTGTTGAAAAAACACTTTTCGCACTTGTGTTGGTGCAGGAAACCACTTTTGCACTTGTATTAGTGTGGAAAAATCACTTTTTGCACATGTGTTAGTGTTGAAAAACCACTTTTCGCACTTTTGTTAGTGTTGAAAAACCACTTTTCGCACTTGTGTTGGTGCAGGAAACCACTTTTGCACTTGTATTAGTGTGGAAAAAACACTTTTTGCACTTGTGATAGTGTTGAAAAACCACTTTTCGCACTTGTGTTAGTGTTGAAAAACCACTTTTCGCACTTGTGTTAGTGTTGAAAAACCACTTTTCGCACTTGTGTTGGTGCAGGAAACCACTTTTGCACTTGTATTAGTGTGGAAAAAACACTTTTCGCACTTGTTAGTGTTGAAAAACCACTTTTCGCACTTGTGTTAGTGTTGAAAAACCACTTTTCGCACTTGTGTTAGTGTTGAAAAACCACTTTTCGCACTTGTGTTGGTGCAGGAAACCACTTTTGCACTTGTATTAGTGTGGAAAAAACACTTTTTGCACTTGTGATAGTGTTGAAAAACGACTTTTCGCACTTGTGTTAGTGTTGAAAAACCACTTTTCGCACTTGTGTTGGTGCAGGAAACCACTTTTGCACTTGTATTAGTGTGGAAAAAACACTTTTTGCACTTGTGATAGTGTTGAAAAACCACTTTTCGCACTTGTGTTAGTGTTGAAAAACCACATTTCGCACTTGTTTTGGTGTAGGAAACCAATTTTGCACTTGTATTAGTGTGGAAAACCACTTTTCGCACTTGTGTTAGTGTTGAAAAACCACTTTTTGCACTTGTGATAATGTTGAAAAACCACTTTTCGCACTTGTGTTAGTGTTGAAAAACCACTTTTCGCACTTGTGTTGGTGCAGGAAACCACTTTTGCACTTGTATTAGTGTGGAAAAACCACTTTTCGCACTTGTGTTAGTGTTGAAAAACCACTTTTCGCACTTGTGTTGGTGCAGGAAACCACTTTTGCACTTGTATTAGTGTGGAAAAATCACTTTTCGCACATGTGTTAGTGTTGAAAAACCACTTTTCGCACTTGTGTTAGTGTTGAAAAACCACTTTTCGCACTTGTGTTGGTGCAGGAAACCACTTTCGCACTTGTGTTGGTGCAGGAAACCACTTTTGCACTTGTATTAGTGTGGAAAAACCACTTTTTGCACTTGTGTTAGTGTTGAAAAACCACTTTTCGCACTTGTGTTAGTGTTGAAAAACCACTTTTCGCACTTCTGTTGGTGCAGGCAACCACTTTTGCACTTGTATTAGTGTGGAAAAAACACTTTTTGCACTTGTGATAGTGTTGAAAAACCACTTTTCGCACTTGTGTTAGTGTTGAAAAACCACTTTTCGCACTTGTGTTAGTGTTGAAAAAACGACTTTTCGCACTTGTGTTGGTGCAGGAAACCACTTTTGCACTTGTATTAGTGTGGAAAAAACACTTTTTGCACTTGTGATAGTGTTGAAAAACCACTTTTCGCACTTGTGTTAGTGTTGAAAAACCACTTTTCGCACTTGTGTTGGTGCAGGAAACCACTTTTGCACTTGTATTAGTGTGGAAAAAACACTTTTTGCACTTGTGATAGTGTTGAAAAACCACTTTTCGCACTTGTGTTGGTGCAGGAAACCACTTTTGCTCTTGTATTAGTGTGGAAAAAACACTTTTCACACTTGTGTTAGTGTTGAAAAACCACTTTTCGCAATTGTGTTAGTGTTGAAAAACCACTTTTCGCACTTGTGTTGGTGCAGGAAACCACTTTTGCACTTGTATTAGTGTGGAAAAAACACTTTTCACACTTGTGTTAGTGTTGAAAAACCACTATTCACACTTGTGTTAGTGTTGAAAAACCACTTTTCACACTTGTGTTGGTGCAGGAAACCACTTTTGCACTTGTATTAGTGTGGAAAAAACACTTTTTGCACTTGTGATAGTGTTGAAAAACCACTTTTTGCACTTGTGTTAGTGTTGAAAAACCACTTTTCACACTTGTGTTAGTGTTGAAAAACCACTTTTCACACTTGTGTTGGTGCAGGAAACCACTTTTGCACTTGTATTAGTGTGGAAAAAACACTTTTTGCACTTGTGATAGTGTTGAAAAACCACTTTTCGCACTTGTGTTGGTGCAGGAAACCTCTTTTGCACTTGTATTAGTGTGGAAAAAACACTTTTTGCACTTGTGATAGTGTTGAAAAACCACTTTTCGCACTTGTGTTAGTGTTGAAAAACCACTTTTCGCACTTGTGTTGGTGCAGGAAACCACTTTTGCACTTGTATTAGTGTGGAAAAACCACTTTTCGCACTTGTGTTAGTGTTGAAAAACCACTTTTCGCACTTGTGTTGGTGCAGGAAACCACTTTTGCACTTGTATTAGTGTGGAAAATCACTTTTCGCACATGTGTTAGTGTTGAAAAACCACTTTTCGCACTTGTGTTAGTGTTGAAAAACCACTTTTCGCACTTGTGATGGTGCAGGAAACCACTTTCGCACTTGTGTTGGTGCAGGAAACCACTTTTGCACTTGTATTAGTGTGGAAAAACCACTTTTTGCACTTGTGTTAGTGTTGAAAAACCACTTTTCGCACTTGTGTTAGTGTTGAAAAACCACTTTTCGCACTTCTGTTGGTGCAGGCAACCACTTTTGCACTTGTATTAGTGTGGAAAAAACACTTTTTGCACTTGTGATAGTGTTGAAAAACCACTTTTCGCACTTGTGTTAGTGTTGAAAAACCACTTTTCGCACTTGTGTTAGTGTTGAAAAACGACTTTTCGCACTTGTGTTGGTGCAGGAAACCACTTTTGCACTTGTATTAGTGTGGAAAAAACACTTTTTGCACTTGTGATAGTGTTGAAAAACCACTTTTCGCACTTGTGTTAGTGTTGAAAAACCACTTTTCGCACTTGTGTTGGTGCAGGAAACCACTTTTGCACTTGTATTAGTGTGGAAAAAACACTTTTCACACTTGTGTTAGTGTTGAAAAACCACTATTCACACTTGTGTTAGTGTTGAAAAACCACTTTTCACACTTGTGTTGGTGCAGGAAACCACTTTTGCACTTGTATTAGTGTGGAAAAAACACTTTTTGCACTTGTGATAGTGTTGAAAAACCACTTTTTGCACTTGTGTTAGTGTTGAAAAACCACTTTTCACACTTGTGTTAGTGTTGAAAAACCACTTTTCACACTTGTGTTGGTGCAGGAAACCACTTTTGCACTTGTATTAGTGTGGAAAAAACACTTTTTGCACTTGTGATAGTGTTGAAAAACCACTTTTCGCACTTGTGTTGGTGCAGGAAACCACTTTTGCACTTGTATTAGTGTGGAAAAAACACTTTTCGCACTTGTGTTAGTGTTGAAAAACCACTTTTCGCACTTGTGTTGGTGCAGGAAACCACTTTTGCACTTGTATTAGTGTGGAAAAACCACTTTTCGCACTTGTTAGTGTTGAAAAACCACTTTTCGCACTTGTGTTAGTGTTGAAAAACCACTTTTCGCACTTGTGTTAGTGTTGAAAAACCACTTTTCGCACTTGTGTTGGTGCAGGAAACCACTTTTGCACTTGTATTAGTGTGAAAAAAACACTTTTCGCACTTGTGTTAGTGTTGAAAAACTACTTTTCGCACTTATGTTAGTGTTGAAAAAACACTTTTCGCACTTGTGTTAGTGTTGAAAAACCACTTTTCGCACTTGTGTTGGTGAAGGAAACCACTTTTGCACTTGTATTAGTGTTGAAAAACCACTTTTTGCACTTGTGTTAGTGTTGAAAAACCACACTTTCGCACTTGTGTTGGTGCAGGAAACCACTTTTGCACTTGTATTAGTGTGGAAAAAACACTTTTTGCACTTGTGATAGTGTTGAAAAACCAATTTTCGCACTTGTGTTAGTGTTGAAAAACCACTTTTCGCACTTGTGTTGGTGCAGGAAACCACTTTTGCACTTGTATTAGTGTGGGAAAAACACTTTTTGCACTTGCGATAGTGTTGAAAAACCACTTTTGGCACTTGTGTTAGTGTTGAAAAACCACTTTTCGCACTTGTGTTAGTGTTGAAAAACCACTTTTCGCACTTGTGTTGGTGCAGGAAACCACTTTTTGCACTTGTGATAGTGTTGAAAAACCACTTTTCGCACTTGTGTTAGTGTTGAAAAACCACTTTTCGCACTTGTGTTGGTGCAGTAAACCACTTTTGCACTTGTATTAGTGTGGAAAAACCACTTTTCGCACTTGTGTTAGTGTTGAAAAACCACTTTTCGCACTTGTGTTGGTGCAGGAAACCACTTTTGCACTTGTATTAGTGTTGAAAAACCACTTTCGCACTTGTGTTAGTGTTGAAAACCACTTTTCGCACTTGTGATAGTGTTGAAAAACCACTTTTCGCACTTGTGTTAGTGTTGAAAAAACACTTTTCGCACTTGTGTTGGTGCAGGAAACCACTTTTGCACTTGTATTAGTGTGGAAAAATCACTTTTTGCACATGTGTTAGTGTTGAAAAACCACTTTTCGCACTTTTGTTAGTGTTGAAAAACCACTTTTCGCACTTGTGTTGGTGCAGGAAACCACTTTTGCACTTGTATTAGTGTGGAAAAAACACTTTTTGCACTTGTGATAGTGTTGAAAAACCACTTTTCGCACTTGTGTTAGTGTTGAAAAACCACTTTTCGCACTTGTGTTAGTGTTGAAAAACCACTTTTCGCACTTGTGTTGGTGCAGGAAACCACTTTTGCACTTGTATTAGTGTGGAAAAAACACTTTTCGCACTTGTTAGTGTTGAAAAACCACTTTTCGCACTTGTGTTAGTGTTGAAAAACCACTTTTCGCACTTGTGTTAGTGTTGAAAAACCACTTTTCGCACTTGTGTTGGTGCAGGAAACCACTTTTGCACTTGTATTAGTGTGGAAAAAACACTTTTTGCACTTGTGATAGTGTTGAAAAACGACTTTTCGCACTTGTGTTAGTGTTGAAAAACCACTTTTCGCACTTGTGTTGGTGCAGGAAACCACTTTTGCACTTGTATTAGTGTGGAAAAAACACTTTTTGCACTTGTGATAGTGTTGAAAAACCACTTTTCGCACTTGTGTTAGTGTTGAAAAACCACATTTCGCACTTGTTTTGGTGTAGGAAACCAATTTTGCACTTGTATTAGTGTGGAAAACCACTTTTCGCACTTGTGTTAGTGTTGAAAAACCACTTTTTGCACTTGTGATAATGTTGAAAAACCACTTTTCGCACTTGTGTTAGTGTTGAAAAACCACTTTTCGCACTTGTGTTGGTGCAGGAAACCACTTTTGCACTTGTATTAGTGTGGAAAAACCACTTTTCGCACTTGTGTTAGTGTTGAAAAACCACTTTTCGCACTTGTGTTGGTGCAGGAAACCACTTTTGCACTTGTATTAGTGTGGAAAAATCACTTTTCGCACATGTGTTAGTGTTGAAAAACCACTTTTCGCACTTGTGTTAGTGTTGAAAAACCACTTTTCGCACTTGTGTTGGTGCAGGAAACCACTTTCGCACTTGTGTTGGTGCAGGAAACCACTTTTGCACTTGTATTATTGTGGAAAAAACACTTTTTGCACTTGTGATAGTGTTGAAAAACCACTTTTCGCACTTGTGTTAGTGTTGAAAAACCACTTTTCGCACTTGTGTTGGTGCAGGAAACCACTTTTGCACTTGTATTAGTGTGGAAAAAACACTTTTTGCACTTGTGATAGTGTTGAAAAACCACTTTTCGCACTTGTGTTGGTGCAGGAAACCACTTTTGCTCTTGTATTAGTGTGGAAAAAACACTTTTCACACTTGTGTTAGTGTTGAAAAACCACTTTTCGCAATTGTGTTAGTGTTGAAAAACCACTTTTCGCACTTGTGTTGGTGCAGGAAACCACTTTTGCACTTGTATTAGTGTGGAAAAAACACTTTTCACACTTGTGTTAGTGTTGAAAAACCACTATTCACACTTGTGTTAGTGTTGAAAAACCACTTTTCACACTTGTGTTGGTGCAGGAAACCACTTTTGCACTTGTATTAGTGTGGAAAAAACACTTTTTGCACTTGTGATAGTGTTGAAAAACCACTTTTTGCACTTGTGTTAGTGTTGAAAAACCACTTTTCACACTTGTGTTAGTGTTGAAAAACCACTTTTCACACTTGTGTTGGTGCAGGAAACCACTTTTGCACTTGTATTAGTGTGGAAAAAACACTTTTTGCACTTGTGATAGTGTTGAAAAACCACTTTTCGCACTTGTGTTAGTGTTGAAAAACCACTTTTCGCACTTGTGTTGGTGCAGGAAACCACTTTTGCACTTGTATTAGTGTGGAAAAACCACTTTTCGCACTTGTGTTAGTGTTGAAAAACCACTTTTCGCACTTGTGTTGGTGCAGGAAACCACTTTTGCACTTGTATTAGTGTGGAAAATCACTTTTCGCACATGTGTTAGTGTTGAAAAACCACTTTTCGCACTTGTGTTAGTGTTGAAAAACCACTTTTCGCACTTGTGTTGAAAAACCACTTTTCGCACTTGTGTTGGTGCAGGAAACCACTTTCGCACTTGTGTTGGTGCAGGAAACCACTTTTGCACTTGTATTAGTGTGGAAAAACCACTTTTTGCACTTGTGTTAGTGTTGAAAAACTACTTTTCGCACTTGTGTTAGTGTTGAAAAACCACTTTTCGCACTTCTGTTGGTGCAGGCAACCACTTTTGCACTTGTATTAGTGTGGAAAAAACACTTTTTGCACTTGTGATAGTGTTGAAAAACCACTTTTCGCACTTGTGTTAGTGTTGAAAAACCACTTTTCGCACTTGTGTTAGTGTTGAAAAACGACTTTTCGCACTTGTGTTGGTGCAGGAAACCACTTTTGCACTTGTATTAGTGTGGAAAAAACACTTTTTGCACTTGTGATAGTGTTGAAAAACCACTTTTCGCACTTGTGTTAGTGTTGAAAAACCACTTTTCGCACTTGTGTTGGTGCAGGAAACCACTTTTGCACTTGTATTAGTGTGGAAAAAACACTTTTTGCACTTGTGATAGTGTTGAAAAACCACTTTTTGCACTTGTGTTAGTGTTGAAAAACCACTTTTCACACTTGTGTTAGTGTTGAAAAACCACTTTTCACACTTGTGTTGGTGCAGGAAACCACTTTTGCACTTGTATTAGTGTGGAAAAAACACTTTTTGCACTTGTGATAGTGTTGAAAAACCACTTTTCGCACTTGTGTTGGTGCAGGAAACCACTTTTGCACTTGTATTAGTGTGGAAAAAACACTTTTCGCACTTGTGTTAGTGTTGAAAAACCACTTTTCGCACTTGTGTTGGTGCAGGAAACCACTTTTGCACTTGTATTAGTGTGGAAAAACCACTTTTCGCACTTGTTAGTGTTGAAAAACCACTTTTCGCACTTGTGTTAGTGTTGAAAAACCACTTTTCGCACTTGTGTTAGTGTTGAAAAACCACTTTTCGCACTTGTGTTGGTGCAGGAAACCACTTTTCGCACTTGTGTTGGTGCAGGAAACCACTTTTGCACTTGTATTAGTGTGGAAAAAACACTTTTCGCACTTGTGTTAGTGTTGAAAAACTACTTTTCGCACTTATGTTAGTGTTGAAAAAACACTTTTCGCACTTGTGTTAGTGTTGAAAAACCACTTTTCGCACTTGTGTTGGTGAAGGAAACCACTTTTGCACTTGTATTAGTGTTGAAAAACCACTTTTTGCACTTGTGTTAGTGTTGAAAAACCACACTTTCGCACTTGTGTTGGTGCAGGAAACCACTTTTGCACTTGTATTAGTGTGGAAAAAACACTTTTTGCACTTGTGATAGTGTTGAAAAACCAATTTTCGCACTTGTGTTAGTGTTGAAAAACCACTTTTCGCACTTGTGTTGGTGCAGGAAACCACTTTTGCACTTGTATTAGCGTGGGAAAAACACTTTTTGCACTTGCGATAGTGTTGAAAAACCACTTTTGGCACTTGTGTTAGTGTTGAAAAACCACTTTTCGCACTTGTGTTAGTGTTGAAAAACCACTTTTCGCACTTGTGTTGGTGCAGGAAACCACTTTTTGCACTTGTGATAGTGTTGAAAAACCACTTTTCGCACTTGTGTTAGTGTTGAAAAACCACTTTTCGCACTTGTGTTGGTGTAGTAAACCACTTTTGCACTTGTATTAGTGTGGAAAAACCACTTTTCGCACTTGTGTTAGTGTTGAAAAACCACTTTTCGCACTTGTGTTGGTGCAGGAAACCACTTTTGCACTTGTATTAGTGTTGAAAAACCACTTTCGCACTTGTGTTAGTGTTGAAAACCACTTTTCGCACTTGTGATAGTGTTGAAAAACCACTTTTCGCACTTGTGTTAGTGTTGAAAAAACACTTTTCGCACTTGTGTTGGTGCAGGAAACCACTTTTGCACTTGTATTAGTGTGGAAAAATCACTTTTTGCACATGTGTTAGTGTTGAAAAACCACTTTTCGCACTTTTGTTAGTGTTGAAAAACCACTTTTCGCACTTGTGTTGGTGCAGGAAACCACTTTTGCACTTGTATTAGTGTGGAAAAAACACTTTTTGCACTTGTGATAGTGTTGAAAAACCACTTTTCGCACTTGTGTTAGTGTTGAAAAACCACTTTTCGCACTTGTGTTAGTGTTGAAAAACCACTTTTCGCACTTGTGTTGGTGCAGGAAACCACTTTTGCACTTGTATTAGTGTGGAAAAAACACTTTTCGCACTTGTGTTAGTGTTGAAAAACCACTTTTCGCACTTGTGTTAGTGTTGAAAAACCACTTTTCGCACTTGTGTTAGTGTTGAAAAACCACTTTTCGCACTTGTGTTGGTGCAGGAAACCACTTTTGCACTTGTATTAGTGTGGAAAAAACACTTTTTGCACTTGTGATAGTGTTGAAAAACGACTTTTCGCACTTGTGTTAGTGTTGAAAAACCACTTTTCGCACTTGTGTTGGTGCAGGAAACCACTTTTGCACTTGTATTAGTGTGGAAAAAACACTTTTTGCACTTGTGATAGTGTTGAAAAACCACATTTCGCACTTGTTTTGGTGTAGGAAACCAATTTTGCACTTGTATTAGTGTGGAAAACCACTTTTCGCACTTGTGTTAGTGTTGAAAAACCACTTTTTGCACTTGTGATAATGTTGAAAAACCACTTTTCGCACTTGTGTTAGTGTTGGAAAACCACTTTTCGCACTTGTGTTAGTGTTGAAAAACCACTTTTTGCACTTGTGATAATGTTGAAAAACCACTTTTGCTCTTGTATTAGTGTGGAAAAAACACTTTTCACACTTGTGTTAGTGTTGAAAAACCACTTTTCGCAATTGTGTTAGTGTTGAAAAACCACTTTTCGCACTTGTGTTGGTGCAGGAAACCACTTTTGCACTTGTATTAGTGTGGAAAAAACACTTTTCACACTTGTGTTAGTGTTGAAAAACCACTATTCACACTTGTGTTAGTGTTGAAAAACCACTTTTCACACTTGTGTTGGTGCAGGAAACCACTTTTGCACTTGTATTAGTGTGGAAAAAACACTTTTTGCACTTGTGATAGTGTTGAAAAACCACTTTTTGCACTTGTGTTAGTGTTGAAAAACCACTTTTCACACTTGTGTTAGTGTTGAAAAACCACTTTTCACACTTGTGTTGGTGCAGGAAACCACTTTTGCACTTGTATTAGTGTGGAAAAAACACTTTTTGCACTTGTGATAGTGTTGAAAAACCACTTTTCGCACTTGTGTTGGTGCAGGAAACCACTTTTGCACTTGTATTAGTGTGGAAAAAACACTTTTCGCACTTGTGTTAGTGTTGAAAAACCACTTTTCGCACTTGTGTTGGTGCAGGAAACCACTTTTGCACTTGTATTAGTGTGGAAAAACCACTTTTCGCACTTGTTAGTGTTGAAAAACCACTTTTCGCACTTGTGTTAGTGTTGAAAAACCACTTTTCGCACTTGTGTTAGTGTTGAAAAACCACTTTTCGCACTTGTGTTGGTGCAGGAAACCACTTTTGCACTTGTATTAGTGTGGAAAAAACACTTTTCGCACTTGTGTTAGTGTTGAAAAACTACTTTTTGCACTTATGTTAGTGTTGAAAAAACACTTTTCGCACTTGTGTTAGTGTTGAAAAACCACTTTTCGCACTTGTGTTGGTGAAGGAAACCACGTTTGCACTTGTATTAGTGTTGAAAAACCACTTTTTGCACTTGTGTTAGTGTTGAAAAACCACACTTTCGCACTTGTGTTGGTGCAGGAAACCACTTTTGCACTTGTATTAGTGTGGAAAAAACACTTTTTGCACTTGTGATAGTGTTGAAAAACCAATTTTCGCACTTGTGTTAGTGTTGAAAAACCACTTTACGCACTTGTGTTGGTGCAGGAAACCACTTTTGCACTTGTATTAGTGTGGGAAAAACACTTTTTGCACTTGCGATAGTGTTGAAAAACCACTTTTGGCACTTGTGTTAGTGTTGAAAAACCACTTTTCGCACTTGTGTTAGTGTTGAAAAACCACTTTTCGCACTTGTGTTGGTGCAGGAAACCACTTTTTGCACTTGTGATAGTGTTGAAAAACCACTTTTCGCACTTGTGTTAGTGTTGAAAAACCACTTTTTGCACTTGTGTTGGTGCAGTAAACCACTTTTGCACTTGTATTAGTGTGGAAAAACCACTTTTCGCACTTGTGTTAGTGTTGAAAAACCACTTTTCGCACTTGTGTTGGTGCAGGAAACCACTTTTGCACTTGTATTAGTGTTGAAAAACCACTTTCGCACTTGTGTTAGTGTTGAAAACCACTTTTCGCACTTGTGATAGTGTTGAAAAACCACTTTTCGCACTTGTGTTAGTGTTGAAAAAACACTTTTCGCACTTGTGTTGGTGCAGGAAACCACTTTTGCACTTGTATTAGTGTGGAAAAATCACTTTTTGCACATGTGTTAGTGTTGAAAAACCACTTTTCGCACTTTTGTTAGTGTTGAAAAACCACTTTTCGCACTTGTGTTGGTGCAGGAAACCACTTTTGCACTTGTATTAGTGTGGAAAAAACACTTTTTGCACTTGTGATAGTGTTGAAAAACCACTTTTCGCACTTGTGTTAGTGTTGAAAAACCACTTTTCGCACTTGTGTTAGTGTTGAAAAACCACTTTTCGCACTTGGGTTGGTGCAGGAAACCACTTTTGCACTTGTATTAGTGTGGAAAAAACACTTTTCGCACTTGTGTTAGTGTTGAAAAACCACTTTTCGCACTTGTGTTAGTGTTGAAAAACCACTTTTCGCACTTGTGTTAGTGTTGAAAAACCACTTTTCGCACTTGTGTTGGTGCAGGAAACCACTTTTGCACTTGTATTAGTGTGGAAAAAACACTTTTTGCACTTGTGATAGTGTTGAAAAACGACTTTTCGCACTTGTGTTAGTGTTGAAAAACCACTTTTCGCACTTGTGTTGGTGCAGGAAACCACTTTTGCACTTGTATTAGTGTGGAAAAAACACTTTTTGCACTTGTGATAGTGTTGAAAAACCACTTTTCGCACTTGTGTTAGTGTTGAAAAACCACATTTCGCACTTGTTTTGGTGTAGGAAACCAATTTTGCACTTGTATTAGTGTGGAAAACCACTTTTCGCACTTGTGTTAGTGTTGAAAAACCACTTTTTGCACTTGTGATAATGTTGAAAAACCACTTTTCGCACTTGTGTTAGTGTTGAAAAACCACTTTTCGCACTTGTGTTGGTGCAGGAAACCACTTTTGCACTTGTATTAGTGTGGAAAAACCACTTTTCGCACTTGTGTTAGTGTTGAAAAACCACTTTTCGCACTTGTGTTGGTGCAGGAAACCACTTTTGCACTTGTATTAGTGTGGAAAAATCACTTTTCGCACATGTGTTAGTGTTGAAAAACCACTTTTCGCACTTGTGTTAGTGTTGAAAAACCACTTTTCGCACTTGTGTTGGTGCAGGAAACCACTTTCGCACTTGTGTTGGTGCAGGAAACCACTTTTGCACTTGTATTAGTGTGGAAAAACCACTTTTTGCACTTGTGTTAGTGTTGAAAAACCACTTTTCGCACTTGTGTTAGTGTTGAAAAACCACTTTTCGCACTTCTGTTGGTGCAGGCAACCACTTTTGCACTTGTATTAGTGTGGAAAAAACACTTTTTGCACTTGTGATAGTGTTGAAAAACCACTTTTCGCACTTGTGTTAGTGTTGAAAAACCACTTTTCGCACTTGTGTTAGTGTTGAAAAACGACTTTTCGCACTTGTGTTGGTGCAGGAAACCACTTTTGCACTTGTATTAGTGTGGAAAAAACACTTTTTGCACTTGTGATAGTGTTGAAAAACCACTTTTCGCACTTGTGTTAGTGTTGAAAAACCACTTTTCGCACTTGTGTTGGTGCAGGAAACCACTTTTGCACTTGTATTAGTGTGGAAAAAACACTTTTTGCACTTGTGATAGTGTTGAAAAACCACTTTTCACACTTGTGTTAGTGTTGAAAAACCACTTTTCGCACTTGTGTTGGTGCAGGAAACCACTTTTGCTCTTGTATTAGTGTGGAAAAACCACTATTCACACTTGTGTTAGTGTTGAAAAACCACTATTCACACTTGTGTTAGTGTTGAAAAACCACTTTTGCACTTGTATTAGTGTGGAAAAAACACTTTTCACACTTGTGTTAGTGTTGAAAAACCACTATTCACACTTGTGTTAGTGTTGAAAAACCACTTTTCACACTTGTGTTGGTGCAGGAAACCACTTTTGCACTTGTATTAGTGTGGAAAAAACACTTTTTGCACTTGTGATAGTGTTGAAAAACCACTTTTTGCACTTGTGTTAGTGTTGAAAAACCACTTTTCACACTTGTGCTAGTGTTGAAAAACCACTTTTCACACTTGTGTTGGTGCAGGAAACCACTTTTGCACTTGTATTAGTGTGGAAAAAACACTTTTTGCACTTGTGATAGTGTTGAAAAACCACTTTTCGCACTTGTGTTGGTGCAGGAAACCACTTTTGCACTTGTATTAGTGTGGAAAAAACACTTTTCGCACTTGTTAGTGTTGAAAAACCACTTTTCGCACTTGTGTTAGTGTTGAAAAACCACTTTTCGCACTTGTGTTAGTGTTGAAAAACCACTTTTCGCACTTGTGTTGGTGCAGGAAACCACTTTTGCACTTGTATTAGTGTGGAAAAAACACTTTTCGCACTTGTGTTAGTGTTGAAAAACTACTTTTCGCACTTATGTTAGTGTTGAAAAAACACTTTTCGCACTTGTGTTAGTGTTGAAAAACCACTTTTCGCACTTGTGTTGGTGAAGGAAACCACTTTTGCACTTGTATTAGTGTTGAAAAACCACTTTTTGCACTTGTGTTAGTGTTGAAAAACCACACTTTCGCACTTGTGTTGGTGCAGGAAACCACTTTTGCACTTGTATTAGTGTGGAAAAAACACTTTTTGCACTTGTGATAGTGTTGAAAAACCAATTTTCGCACTTGTGTTAGTGTTGAAAAACCACTTTTCGCACTTGTGTTGGTGCAGGAAACCACTTTTGCACTTGTATTAGTGTGGGAAAAACACTTTTTGCACTTGCGATAGTGTTGAAAAACCACTTTTGGCACTTGTGTTAGTGTTGAAAAACCACTTTTCGCACTTGTGTTAGTGTTGAAAAACCACTTTTCGCACTTGTGTTGGTGCAGGAAACCACTTTTTGCACTTGTGATAGTGTTGAAAAACCACTTTTCGCACTTGTGTTAGTGTTGAAAAACCACTTTTCGCACTTGTGTTGGTGCAGTAAACCACTTTTGCACTTGTATTAGTGTGGAAAAACCACTTTTCGCACTTGTGTTAGTGTTGAAAAACCACTTTTCGCACTTGTGTTGGTGCAGGAAACCACTTTTGCACTTGTATTAGTGTTGAAAAACCACTTTCGCACTTGTGTTAGTGTTGAAAACCACTTTTCGCACTTGTGATAGTGTTGAAAAACCACTTTTCGCACTTGTGTTAGTGTTGAAAAACACTTTTCGCACTTGTGTTGGTGCAGGAAACCACTTTTGCACTTGTATTAGTGTGGAAAAAACACTTTTTGCACTTGTGATAGTGTTGAAAAACCACTTTTCGCACTTGTGTTAGTGTTGAAAAACCACTTTTCGCACTTGTGTTAGTGTTGAAAAACCACTTTTCGCACTTGTGTTGGTGCAGGAAACCACTTTTGCACTTGTATTAGTGTGGAAAAAACACTTTTCGCACTTGTGTTAGTGTTGAAAAACCACTTTTCGCACTTGTGTTAGTGTTGAAAAACCACTTTTCGCACTTGTGTTAGTGTTGAAAAACCACTTTTCGCACTTGTGTTGGTGCAGGAAACCACTTTTGCACTTGTATTAGTGTGGAAAAAACACTTTTTGCACTTGTGATAGTGTTGAAAAAACGACTTTTCGCACTTGTGTTAGTGTTGAAAAACCACTTTTCGCACTTGTGTTGGTGCAGGAAACCACTTTTGCACTTGTATTAGTGTGGAAAAAACACTTTTTTGCACTTGTGATAGTGTTGAAAAACCACTTTTCGCACTTGTGTTAGTGTTGAAAAACCACATTTCGCACTTGTTTTGGTGTAGGAAACCAATTTTGCACTTGTATTAGTGTGGAAAACCACTTTTCGCACTTGTGTGTTAGTGTTGAAAAACCACTTTTTGCACTTGTGATAATGTTGAAAAACCACTTTTCGCACTTGTGTTAGTGTTGAAAACCACTTTTCGCACTTGTGTTGGTGCAGGAAACCACTTTTGCACTTGTATTAGTGTGGAAAAACCACTTTTCGCACTTGTGTTAGTGTTGAAAAACCACTTTTCGCACTTGTGTTGGTGCAGGAAACCACTTTTGCACTTGTATTAGTGTGGAAAAATCACTTTTCGCACATGTGTTAGTGTTGAAAAACCACTTTTCGCACTTGTGTTAGTGTTGAAAAACCACTTTTCGCACTTGTGTTGGTGCAGGAAACACTTTCGCACTTGTGTTGGTGCAGGGAAACCACTTTTGCACTTGTATTAGTGTGGAAAACCACTTTTTGCACTTGTGTTAGTGTTGAAAAACCACTTTTCGCACTTGTGTTAGTGTTGAAAAACCACTTTTCGCACTTCTGTTGGTGCAGGCAACCACTTTTGCACTTGTATTAGTGTGGAAAAAACACTTTTTGCACTTGTGATAGTGTTGAAAAACCACTTTTCGCACTTGTGTTAGTGTTGAAAAACCACTTTTCGCACTTGTGTTAGTGTTGAAAAACGACTTTTCGTACTTGTGTTGGTGCAGGAAACCACTTTTGCACTTGTATTAGTGTGGAAAAAACACTTTTTGCACTTGTGATAGTGTTGAAAAACCACTTTTCGCACTTGTGTTAGTGTTGAAAAACCACTTTTCGCACTTGTGTTGGTGCAGGAAACCACTTTTGCACTTGTATTAGTGTGGAAAAAACACTTTTTGCACTTGTGATAGTGTTGAAAAACCACTTTTCACACTTGTGTTAGTGTTGAAAAACCACTTTTCGCACTTGTGTTGGTGCAGGAAACCACTTTTGCTCTTGTATTAGTGTGGAAAAAAACACTTTTCACACTTGTGTTAGTGTTGAAAAACCACTTTTCGCAATTGTGTTAGTGTTGAAAAACCACTTTTCGCACTTGTGTTGGTGCAGGAAACCACTTTTGCACTTGTATTAGTGTGGAAAAAACACTTTTCACACTTGTGTTAGTGTTGAAAAACCACTATTCACACTTGTGTTGGTGCAGGAAACCACTTTTGCACTTGTATTAGTGTGGAAAAAACACTTTTTGCACTTGTGATAGTGTTGAAAAACCACTTTTTGCACTTGTGTTAGTGTTGAAAAACCACTTTTCACACTTGTGTTAGTGTTGAAAAACCACTTTTCACACTTGTGTTGGTGCAGGAAACCACTTTTGCACTTGTATTAGTGTGGAAAAAACACTTTTTGCACTTGTGATAGTGTTGAAAAACCACTTTTCGCACTTGTGTTGGTGCAGGAAACCTCTTTTGCACTTGTATTAGTGTGGAAAAAACACTTTTGCACTTGTGATAGTGTTGAAAAACCACTTTTCGCACTTGTGTTAGTGTTGAAAAACCCTTTTCGCACTTGTGTTAGTGTTGAAAAACCACTTTTTGCACTTGTGTTGTTGCAGGAACCACTTTTGCACTTGTATTAGTGTGGGAAAAACACTTTTTGCACTTGTGATAGTGTTGAAAAACCACTTTTCGCACTTGTGTTGGTGCAGGAAACCACTTTTGCACTTGTATTAGTGTGGAAAAAACACTTTTCACACTTGTGTTAGTGTTGAAAAACCACTTTTCGCAATTGTGTTTGTGTTGAAAAACCACTTTTCGCACTTGTGTTGGTGCAGGAAACCACTTTTGCACTTGTATTAGTGTGGAAAAAACACTTTTCACACTTGTGATAGTGTTGAAAAACCACTTTTCGCACTTGTGTTAGTGTTGAAAAACCACTTTTCGCACTTGTGTTGGTGCAGGAAACCACTTTTGCACTTGTATTAGTGTGGAAAAAACACTTTTTGCACTTGTGATAGTGTTGAAAAACCACTTTTCGCACTTGTGTTAGTGTTGAAAAACCACTTTTCGCACTTGTGTTGGTGCAGGAAACACTTTTGCACTTGTATTAGTGTGGAAAAACCACTTTTCGCACTTGTGTTAGTGTTGAAAAACCACTTTTCGCACTTGTGTTAGTGTTGAAAAACCACATTTCGCACTTGTGTTGGTGCAGGAAACCACTTTTGCACTTGTATTAGTGTGGAAAAAACACTTTTCGCACTTGTGTTAGTGTTGAAAAACCGCTTTTCGCACTTGTGTTAGTGTTGAAAAACACTTTTTGCACTTGTGATAATGTTGAAAAAACCACTTTTCGCACTTGTGTTAGTGTTGAAAAACCACTTTTCGCACTTGTGTTGGTGCAGGAAACCACTTTTGCACTTGTATTAGTGTGGAAAAACCACTTTTCGCACTTGTGTTAGTGTTGAAAAACCACTTTTCGCACTTGTGTTGGTGCAGGAAACCACTTTTGCACTTGTATTAGTGTGGAAAAATCACTTTTCGCACATGTGTTAGTGTTGAAAAACCACTTTTCGCACTTGTGTTAGTGTTGATAAACCACTTTTCGCACTTGTGTTGGTGCAGGAAACCACTTTCGCACTTGTGTTGGTGCAGGAAACCACTTTCGCACTTGTGTTGGTGCAGGAAACCACTTTTGCACTTGTATTAGTGTGGAAAAACCACTTTTTGCACTTGTGTTAGTGTTGAAAAACCACTTTTCGCACTTGTGTTAGTGTTGAAAAACCACTTTTCGCACTTCTGTTGGTGCAGGAAACCACTTTTGCACTTGTATTAGTGTGGAAAAAACACTTTTTGCACTTGTGATAGTGTTGAAAAACCACTTTCGCACTTGTGTTAGTGTTGAAAAACCACTTTTCGCACTTGTGTTAGTGTTGAAAAACCACTTTTCGCACTTGTGTTGGTGCAGGAAACCACTTTTGCACTTGTATTAGTGTGGAAAAAACACTTTTCACACTTGTGTTAGTGTTGAAAAACCACTTTTCGCAATTGTGTTTGTGTTGAAAAACCACTTTTCGCACTTGTGTTGGTGCAGGAAACCACTTTTGCACTTGTATTAGTGTGGAAAAACCACTTTTCGCACTTGTGTTAGTGTTGAAAAACCACTTTTCGCACTTGTGTTAGTGTTGAAAAACCACATTTCGCACTCGTGTTGGTGCAGGAAACCACTTTTGCACTTGTATTAGTGTGGAAAAAACACTTTTCGCACTTGTGTTAGTGTTGAAAAACCACTTTTCGCACTTGTGTTAGTGTTGAAAAACCACTTTTCGCACTTGTGTTAGTGTTGAAAAACCACTTTTCGCACTTGTGTTGGTGCAGGAAACCACTTTTGCACTTGTATTAGTGTGGAAAAAACACTTTTTGCACTTGTGATAGTGTTGAAAAACGACTTTTCGCACTTGTGTTAGTGTTGAAAAACCACTTTTCGCACTTGTGTTGGTGCAGGAAACCACTTTTGCACTTGTATTAGTGTGGAAAAAACACTTTTTGCACTTGTGATAGTGTTGAAAAACCACTTTTCGCACTTGTGTTAGTGTTGAAAAACCACATTTCGCACTTGTTTTGGTGTAGGAAACCAATTTTGCACTTGTATTAGTGTGGAAAACCACTTTTCGCACTTGTGTTAGTGTTGAAAAACCACTTTTTGCACTTGTGATAATGTTGAAAAACACTTTTCGCACTTGTGTTAGTGTTGAAAAACCACTTTTCGCACTTGTGTTGGTGCAGGAAACCACTTTTGCACTTGTATTAGTGTGGAAAAACCACTTTTCGCACTTGTGTTAGTGTTGAAAAACCACTTTTCGCACTTGTGTTGGTGCAGGAAACCACTTTTGCACTTGTATTAGTGTGGAAAATCACTTTTCGCACATGTGTTAGTGTTGAAAAACCACTTTACGCACTTGTGTTAGTGTTGAAAAACCACTTTTCGCACTTGTGTTGGTGCAGGAAACCACTTTCGCACTTGTGTTGGTGCAGGAAACCACTTTTGCACTTGTATTAGTGTGGAAAAACCACTTTTTGCACTTGTGTTAGTGTTGAAAAACCACTTTTCGCACTTGTGTTAGTGTTGAAAAACCACTTTTCGCACTTCTGTTGGTGCAGGAAACCACTTTTGCACTTGTATTAGTGTGGAAAAAACACTTTTTGCACTTGTGATAGTGTTGAAAAACCACTTTTCGCACTTGTGTTAGTGTTGAAAAACCACTTTTCGCACTTGTGTTGGTGCAGGAAACCACTTTTGCACTTGTATTAGTGTGGAAAAAACACTTTTTGCACTTGTGTTGGTGCAGGAAACCACTTTTGCTCTTGTATTAGTGTGGAAAAAACACTTTTCACACTTGTGTTAGTGTTGAAAAACCACTTTTCGCAATTGTGTTAGTGTTGAAAAACCACTTTTCGCACTTGTGTTGGTGCAGGAAACCACTTTTGCACTTGTATTAGTGTGGAAAAAACACTTTTCACACTTGTGTTAGTGTTGAAAAACCACTATTCACACTTGTGTTAGTGTTGAAAAACCACTTTTCACACTTGTGTTGGTGCAGGAAACCACTTTTGCACTTGTATTAGTGTGGAAAAAACACTTTTTGCACTTGTGATAGTGTTGAAAAACCACTTTTTGCACTTGTGTTAGTGTTGAAAAACCACTTTTCACACTTGTGTTAGTGTTGAAAAACCACTTTTCACACTTGTGTTGGTGCAGGAAACCACTTTTGCACTTGTATTAGTGTGGAAAAAACACTTTTTGCACTTGTGATAGTGTTGAAAAACCACTTTTCGCACTTGTGTTGGTGCAGGAAACCACTTTTGCACTTGTATTAGTGTGGAAAAAACACTTTTCGCACTTGTGTTAGTGTTGAAAAACCACTTTTCGCACTTGTGTTGGTGCAGGAAACCACTTTTGCACTTGTATTAGTGTGGAAAAACCACTTTTCGCACTTGTTAGTGTTGAAAAACCACTTTTCGCACTTGTGTTAGTGTTGAAAAACCACTTTTCGCACTTGTGTTAGTGTTGAAAAACCACTTTTCGCACTTGTGTTGGTGCAGGAAACCACTTTTGCACTTGTATTAGTGTGGAAAAAACACTTTTCGCACTTGTGTTAGTGTTGAAAAACTACTTTTCGCACTTATGTTAGTGTTGAAAAAACACTTTTCGCACTTGTGTTAGTGTTGAAAAACCACTTTTCGCACTTGTGTTGGTGAAGGAAACCACTTTTGCACTTGTATTAGTGTTGAAAAACCACTTTTTGCACTTGTGTTAGTGTTGAAAAACCACACTTTCGCACTTGTGTTGGTGCAGGAAACCACTTTTGCACTTGTATTAGTGTGGAAAAAACACTTTTTGCACTTGTGATAGTGTTGAAAAACCAATTTTCGCACTTGTGTTAGTGTTGAAAAACCACTTTTCGCACTTGTGTTGGTGCAGGAAACCACTTTTGCACTTGTATTAGTGTGGGAAAAACACTTTTTGCACTTGCGATAGTGTTGAAAAACCACTTTTGGCACTTGTGTTAGTGTTGAAAAACCACTTTTCGCACTTGTGTTAGTGTTGAAAAACCACTTTTCGCACTTGTGTTGGTGCAGGAAACCACTTTTTGCACTTGTGATAGTGTTGAAAAACCACTTTTCGCACTTGTGTTAGTGTTGAAAAACCACTTTTCGCACTTGTGTTGGTGCAGTAAACCACTTTTGCACTTGTATTAGTGTGGAAAAACCACTTTTCGCACTTGTGTTAGTGTTGAAAAACCACTTTTCGCACTTGTGTTGGTGCAGGAAACCACTTTTGCACTTGTATTAGTGTTGAAAAACCACTTTCGCACTTGTGTTAGTGTTGAAAACCACTTTTCGCACTTGTGATAGTGTTGAAAAACCACTTTTCGCACTTGTGTTAGTGTTGAAAAAACACTTTTCGCACTTGTGTTGGTGCAGGAAACCACTTTTGCACTTGTATTAGTGTGGAAAAATCACTTTTTGCACATGTGTTAGTGTTGAAAAACCACTTTTCGCACTTTTGTTAGTGTTGAAAAACCACTTTTCGCACTTGTGTTGGTGCAGGAAACCACTTTTGCACTTGTATTAGTGTGGAAAAAACACTTTTTGCACTTGTGATAGTGTTGAAAAACCACTTTTCGCACTTGTGTTAGTGTTGAAAAACCACTTTTCGCACTTGTGTTAGTGTTGAAAAACCACTTTTCGCACTTGTGTTGGTGCAGGAAACCACTTTTGCACTTGTATTAGTGTGGAAAAAACACTTTTCGCACTTGTGTTAGTGTTGAAAAACCACTTTTCGCACTTGTGTTAGTGTTGAAAAACCACTTTTCGCACTTGTGTTAGTGTTGAAAAACCACTTTTCGCACTTGTGTTGGTGCAGGAAACCACTTTTGCACTTGTATTAGTGTGGAAAAAACACTTTTTGCACTTGTGATAGTGTTGAAAAACGACTTTTCGCACTTGTGTTAGTGTTGAAAAACCACTTTTCGCACTTGTGTTGGTGCAGGAAACCACTTTTGCACTTGTATTAGTGTGGAAAAAACACTTTTTGCACTTGTGATAGTGTTGAAAAACCACTTTTCGCACTTGTGTTAGTGTTGAAAAACCACATTTCGCACTTGTTTTGGTGTAGGAAACCAATTTTGCACATGTATTAGTGTGGAAAACCACTTTTCGCACTTGTGTTAGTGTTGAAAAACCACTTTTTGCACTTGTGATAATGTTGAAAAACCACTTTTCGCACTTGTGTTAGTGTTGAAAAACCACTTTTCGCACTTGTGTTGGTGCAGGAAACCACTTTTGCACTTGTATTAGTGTGGAAAAACCACTTTTCGCACTTGTGTTAGTGTTGAAAAACCACTTTTCGCACTTGTGTTGGTGCAGGAAACCACTTTTGCACTTGTATTAGTGTGGAAAAATCACTTTTCGCACATGTGTTAGTGTTGAAAAACCACTTTTCGCACTTGTGTTAGTGTTGAAAAACCACTTTTCGCACTTGTGTTGGTGCAGGAAACCACTTTCGCACTTGTGTTGGTGCAGGAAACCACTTTTGCACTTGTATTAGTGTGGAAAAACCACTTTTTGCACTTGTGTTAGTGTTGAAAAACCACTTTTCGCACTTGTGTTAGTGTTGAAAAACCACTTTTCGCACTTCTGTTGGTGCAGGCAACCACTTTTGCACTTGTATTAGTGTGGAAAAAACACTTTTTGCACTTGTGATAGTGTTGAAAAACCACTTTTCGCACTTGTGTTAGTGTTGAAAAACCACTTTTCGCACTTGTGTTTGTGTTGAAAAACGACTTTTCGCACTTGTGTTGGTGCAGGAAACCACTTTTGCACTTGTATTAGTGTGGAAAAAACACTTTTTGCACTTGTGATAGTGTTGAAAAACCACTTTTCGCACTTGTGTTAGTGTTGAAAAACCACTTTTCGCACTTGTGTTGGTGCAGGAAACCACTTTTGCACTTGTATTAGTGTGGGAAAAACACTTTTTGCACTTGTGTTAGTGTTGAAAAACCACTTTTCGCACTTGTGTTGGTGCAGGAAACCACTTTTGCACTTGTATTAGTGTGGAAAAACCACTTTTCGCAGTTGTTAGTGTTGAAAAACCACTTTTCGCACTTGTGTTAGTGTTGAAAAACCACTTTTCGCACTTGTGTTAGTGTTGAAAAACCACTTTTCGCACTTGTGTTGGTGCAGGAAACCACTTTTGCACTTGTATTAGTGTGGAAAAAACACTTTTCGCACTTGTGTTAGTGTTGAAAAACTACTTTTCGCACTTATGTTAGTGTTGAAAAAACACTTTTCGCACTTGTGTTAGTGTTGAAAAACCACTTTTCGCACTTGTGTTGGTGAAGGAAACCACTTTTCGCACTTGTGTTAGTGTTGAAAAACGACTTTTCGCACTTGTGTTGGTGCAGGAAACCACTTTTGCACTTGTATTAGTGTGGAAAAAACACTTTTTGCACTTGTGATAGTGTTGAAAAACCACTTTTCGCACTTGTGTTAGTGTTGAAAAACCACTTTTCGCACTTGTGTTGGTGCAGGAAACCACTTTTGCACTTGTATTAGTGTGGAAAAAACACTTTTTGCACTTGTGATAGTGTTGAAAAACCACTTTTCACACTTGTGTTAGTGTTGAAAAACCACTTTTCGCACTTGTGTTGGTGCAGGAAACCACTTTTGCTCTTGTATTAGTGTGGAAAAACCACTATTCACACTTGTGTTAGTGTTGAAAAACCACTATTCACACTTGTGTTAGTGTTGAAAAACCACTTTTGCACTTGTATTAGTGTGGAAAAAACACTTTTTGCACTTGTGATAGTGTTGAAAAACCACTTTTTGCACTTGTGTTAGTGTTGAAAAAGCACTTTTCACACTTGTGTTAGTGTTGAAAAACCACTTTTCACACTTGTGTTGGTGCAGGAAACCACTTTTGCACTTGTATTAGTGTGGAAAAAACACTTTTTGCACTTGTGATAGTGTTGAAAAACCACTTTTCGCATTTGTGTTGGTGCAGGAAACCACTTTTGCACTTGTATTAGTGTGGAAAAAACACTTTTTGCACTTGTGTTAGTGTTGAAAAACCACTTTTCGCACTTGTGTTGGTGCAGGAAACCACTTTTGCACTTGTATTAGTGTGGAAAAACCACTTTTCGCACTTGTTAGTGTTGAAAAACCACTTTTCGCACTTGTGTTAGTGTTGAAAAACCACTTTTCGCACTTGTGTTAGTGTTGAAAAACCACTTTTCGCACTTGTGTTGGTGCAGGAAACCACTTTTGCACTTGTATTAGTGTGGAAAAAACACTTTTCGCACTTGTGTTAGTGTTGAAAAACTACTTTTCGCACTTATGTTAGTGTTGAAAAAACACTTTTCGCACTTGTGTTAGTGTTGAAAAACCACTTTTCGCACTTGTGTTGGTGAAGGAAACCACTTTTGCACTTGTATTAGTGTTGAAAAACCACTTTTTGCACTTGTGTTAGTGTTGAAAAACCACACTTTCGCACTTGTGTTGGTGCAGGAAACCACTTTTGCACTTGTATTAGTGTGGAAAAAACACTTTTTGCACTTGTGATAGTGTTGAAAAACCAATTTTCGCACTTGTGTTAGTGTTGAAAAACCACTTTTCGCACTTGTGTTGGTGCAGGAAACCACTTTTGCACTTGTATTAGTGTGGGAAAAACACTTTTTGCACTTGCGATAGTGTTGAAAAACCACTTTTGGCACTTGTGTTAGTGTTGAAAAACCACTTTTCGCACTTGTGTTAGTGTTGAAAAACCACTTTTCGCACTTGTGTTGGTGCAGGAAACCACTTTTTGCACTTGTGATAGTGTTGAAAAACCACTTTTCGCACTTGTGTTAGTGTTGAAAAACCACTTTTCGCACTTGTGTTGGTGCAGTAAACCACTTTTGCACTTGTATTAGTGTGGAAAAACCACTTTTCGCACTTGTGTTAGTGTTGAAAAACCACTTTTCGCACTTGTGTTGGTGCAGGAAACCACTTTTGCACTTGTATTAGTGTTGAAAAACCACTTTCGCACTTGTGTTAGTGTTGAAAACCACTTTTCGCACTTGTGATAGTGTTGAAAAACCACTTTTCGCACTTGTGTTAGTGTTGAAAAAACACTTTTCGCACTTGTGTTGGTGCAGGAAACCACTTTTGCACTTGTATTAGTGTGGAAAAAACACTTTTTGCACTTGTGATAGTGTTGAAAAACCACTTTTCGCACTTGTGTTAGTGTTGAAAAACCACTTTTCGCACTTGTGTTGGTGCAGGAAACCACTTTTGCACTTGTATTAGTGTGGAAAAAACACTTTTCGCACTTGTGTTAGTGTTGAAAAACCACTTTTCGCACTTGTGTTAGTGTTGAAAAACCACTTTTCGCACTTGTGTTAGTGTTGAAAAACCACTTTTCGCACTTGTGTTGGTGCAGGAAACCACTTTTGCACTTGTATTAGTGTGGAAAAAACACTTTTTGCACTTGTGATAGTGTTGAAAAACGACTTTTCGCACTTGTGTTAGTGTTGAAAAACCACTTTTCGCACTTGTGTTGGTGCAGGAAACCACTTTTGCACTTGTATTAGTGTGGAAAAAACACTTTTTGCACTTGTGATAGTGTTGAAAAACCACTTTTCGCACTTGTGTTAGTGTTGAAAAACCACATTTCGCACTTGTTTTGGTGTAGGAAACCAATTTTGCACTTGTATTAGTGTGGAAAACCACTTTTCGCACTTGTGTTAGTGTTGAAAAACCACTTTTTGCACTTGTGATAATGTTGAAAAACCACTTTTCGCACTTGTGTTAGTGTTGAAAAACCACTTTTCGCACTTGTGTTGGTGCAGGAAACCACTTTTGCACTTGTATTAGTGTGGAAAAACCACTTTTCGCACTTGTGTTAGTGTTGAAAAACCACTTTTCGCACTTGTGTTGGTGCAGGAAACCACTTTTGCACTTGTATTAGTGTGGAAAAATCACTTTTCGCACATGTGTTAGTGTTGAAAAACCACTTTTCGCACTTGTGTTAGTGTTGAAAAACCACTTTTCGCACTTGTGTTGGTGCAGGAAACCACTTTCGCACTTGTGTTGGTGCAGGAAACCACTTTTGCACTTGTATTAGTGTGGAAAAACCACTTTTTGCACTTGTGTTAGTGTTGAAAAACCACTTTTCGCACTTGTGTTAGTGTTGAAAAACCACTTTTCGCACTTCTGTTGGTGCAGGCAACCACTTTTGCACTTGTATTAGTGTGGAAAAAACACTTTTTGCACTTGTGATAGTGTTGAAAAACCACTTTTCGCACTTGTGTTAGTGTTGAAAAACCACTTTTCGCACTTGTGTTAGTGTTGAAAAACGACTTTTCGCACTTGTGTTGGTGCAGGAAACCACTTTTGCACTTGTATTAGTGTGGAAAAAACACTTTTTGCACTTGTGATAGTGTTGAAAAACCACTTTTCGCACTTGTGTTAGTGTTGAAAAACCACTTTTCGCACTTGTGTTGGTGCAGGAAACCACTTTTGCACTTGTATTAGTGTGGAAAAAACACTTTTTGCACTTGTGATAGTGTTGAAAAACCACTTTTCACACTTGTGTTAGTGTTGAAAAACCACTTTTCGCACTTGTGTTGGTGCAGGAAACCACTTTTGCTCTTGTATTAGTGTGGAAAAAACACTTTTCACACTTGTGTTAGTGTTGAAAAACCACTTTTCGCAATTGTGTTAGTGTTGAAAAACCACTTTTCGCACTTGTGTTGGTGCAGGAAACCACTTTTGCACTTGTATTAGTGTGGAAAAAACACTTTTTGCACTTGTGATAGTGTTGAAAAACCACTTTTTGCACTTGTGTTAGTGTTGAAAAACCACTTTTCACACTTGTGTTAGTGTTGAAAAACCACTTTTCACACTTGTGTTGGTGCAGGAAACCACTTTTGCACTTGTATTAGTGTGGAAAAAACACTTTTTGCACTTGTGATAGTGTTGAAAAACCACTTTTCGCACTTGTGTTGGTGCAGGAAACCTCTTTTGCACTTGTATTAGTGTGGAAAAAACACTTTTTGCACTTGTGATAGTGTTGAAAAACCACTTTTCGCACTTGTGTTAGTGTTGAAAAACCCCTTTTCGCACTTGTGTTAGTGTTGAAAAACCACTTTTTGCACTTGTGTTGTTGCAGGCAACCACTTTTGCACTTGTATTAGTGTGGAAAAAACACTTTTTGCACTTGTGATAGTGTTGAAAAACCACTTTTTGCACTTGTGTTAGTGTTGAAAAACCACTTTTCACACTTGTGTTAGTGTTGAAAAACCACTTTTCACACTTGTGTTGGTGCAGGAAACCACTTTTGCACTTGTATTAGTGTGGGAAAAACACTTTTTGCACTTGTGATAGTGTTGAAAAACCACTTTTCGCACTTGTGTTGGTGCAGGAAACCACTTTTGCACTTGTATTAGTGTGGAAAAAACACTTTTCACACTTGTGTTAGTGTTGAAAAACCACTTTTCGCAATTGTGTTTGTGTTGAAAAACCACTTTTCGCACTTGTGTTGGTGCAGGAAACCACTTTTGCACTTGTATTAGTGTGGAAAAAACACTTTTCACACTTGTGATAGTGTTGAAAAACCACTTTTCGCACTTGTGTTAGTGTTGAAAAACCACTTTTCGCACTTGTGTTGGTGCAGGAAACCACTTTTGCACTTGTGTTAGTGTGGAAAAAACACTTTTTGCACTTGTGATAGTGTTGAAAAACCACTTTTCGCACTTGTGTTAGTGTTGAAAAACCACTTTTCGCACTTGTGTTGGTGCAGGAAACCACTTTTGCACTTGTATTAGTGTGGAAAAACCACTTTTCGCACTTGTGTTAGTGTTGAAAAACCACTTTTCGCACTTGTGTTAGTGTTGAAAAACCACATTTCGCACTTGTGTTGGTGCAGGAAACCACTTTTGCACTTGTATTAGTGTGGAAAAAACACTTTTCGCACTTGTGTTAGTGTTGAAAAACCGCTTTTCGCACTTGTGTTAGTGTTGAAAAACCACTTTTTGCACTTGTGATAATGTTGAAAAACCACTTTTCGCACTTGTGTTAGTGTTGAAAAACCACTTTTCGCACTTGTGTTGGTGCAGGAAACCACTTTTGCACTTGTATTAGTGTGGAAAAACCACTTTTCGCACTTGTGTTAGTGTTGAAAAACCACTTTTCGCACTTGTGTTGGTGCAGGAAACCACTTTTGCACTTGTATGAGTGTGGAAAAAAGACTTTTTGCACTTGTGATAGTGTTCAAAAACCACTTTTCGCACTTGTGTTAGTGTTGAAAAACCACTTTTCGCACTTGTGTTGGTGCAGGAAACCACTTTTGCACTTGTATTAGTGTGGAAAAATCACTTTTCGCACATGTGTTAGTGTTGAAAAACCACTTTTCGCACTTGTGTTAGTGTTGATAAACCACTTTTCGCACTTGTGTTGGTGCAGGAAACCACTTTCGCACTTGTGTTTGTGCAGGAAACCACTTTCGCACTTGTGTTGGTGCAGGAAACCACTTTTGCACTTGTATTAGTGTGGAAAAACCACTTTTTGCACTTGTGTTAGTGTTGAAAAACCACTTTTCGCACTTGTGTTAGTGTTGAAAAACCACTTTTCGCACTTCTGTTGGTGCAGGAAACCACTTTTGCACTTGTATTAGTGTGGAAAAAACACTTTTTGCACTTGTGATAGTGTTGAAAAACCACTTTTCGCACTTGTGTTAGTGTTGAAAAACCACTTTTCGCACTTGTGTTAGTGTTGAAAAACCACTTTTCGCACTTGTGTTGGTGCAGGAAACCACTTTTGCACTTGTATTAGTGTGGAAAAAACACTTTTCACACTTGTGTTAGTGTTGAAAAACCACTTTTCGCAATTGTGTTTGTGTTGAAAAACCACTTTTCGCACTTGTGTTGGTGCAGGAAACCACTTTTGCACTTGTATTAGTGTGGAAAAACCACTTTTCGCACTTGTGTTAGTGTTGAAAAACCACTTTTCGCACTTGTGTTAGTGTTGAAAAACCACATTTCGCACTCGTGTTGGTGCAGGAAACCACTTTTGCACCTGTATTAGTGTGGAAAAAACACTTTTCGCACTTGTGTTAGTGTTGAAAAACCACTTTTCGCACTTGTGTTAGTGTTGAAAAACCACTTTTCGCACTTGTGTTAGTGTTGAAAAACCACTTTTCGCACTTGTGTTGGTGCAGGAAACCACTTTTGCACTTGTATTAGTGTGGAAAAAACACTTTTTGCACTTGTGATAGTGTTGAAAAACGACTTTTCGCACTTGTGTTAGTGTTGAAAAACCACTTTTCGCACTTGTGTTGGTGCAGGAAACCACTTTTGCACTTGTATTAGTGTGGAAAAAACACTTTTTGCACTTGTGATAATGTTGAAAAACCACTTTTCGCACTTGTGTTAGTGTTGAAAAACCACTTTTCGCACTTGTGTTGGTGCAGGAAACCACTTTTGCACTTGTATTAGTGTGGAAAAACCACTTTTCGCACTTGTGTTAGTGTTGAAAAACCACTTTTCGCACTTGTGTTGGTGCAGGAAACCACTTTTGCACTTGTATGAGTGTGGAAAAAAGACTTTTTGCACTTGTGATAGTGTTCAAAAACCACTTTTCGCACTTGTGTTAGTGTTGAAAAACCACTTTTCGCACTTGTGTTGGTGCAGGAAACCACTTTTGCACTTGTATTAGTGTGGAAAAATCACTTTTCGCACATGTGTTAGTGTTGAAAAACCACTTTTCGCACTTGTGTTAGTGTTGATAAACCACTTTTCGCACTTGTGTTGGTGCAGGAAACCACTTTCGCACTTGTGTTGGTGCAGGAAACCACTTTCGCACTTGTGTTGGTGCAGGAAACCACTTTTGCACTTGTATTAGTGTGGAAAAACCACTTTTTGCACTTGTGTTAGTGTTGAAAAACCACTTTTCGCACTTGTGTTAGTGTTGAAAAACCACTTTTCGCACTTCTGTTGGTGCAGGAAACCACTTTTGCACTTGTATTAGTGTGGAAAAAACACTTTTTGCACTTGTGATAGTGTTGAAAAACCACTTTTCGCACTTGTGTTAGTGTTGAAAAACCACTTTTCGCACTTGTGTTAGTGTTGAAAAACCACTTTTCGCACTTGTGTTGGTGCAGGAAACCACTTTTGCACTTGTATTAGTGTGGAAAAAACACTTTTCACACTTGTGTTAGTGTTGAAAAACCACTTTTCGCAATTGTGTTTGTGTTGAAAAACCACTTTTCGCACTTGTGTTGGTGCAGGAAACCACTTTTGCACTTGTATTAGTGTGGAAAAACCACTTTTCGCACTTGTGTTAGTGTTGAAAAACCACTTTTCGCACTTGTGTTAGTGTTGAAAAACCACATTTCGCACTCGTGTTGGTGCAGGAAACCACTTTTGCACTTGTATTAGTGTGGAAAAAACACTTTTCGCACTTGTGTTAGTGTTGAAAAACCACTTTTCGCACTTGTGTTAGTGTTGAAAAACCACTTTTCGCACTTGTGTTAGTGTTGAAAAACCACTTTTCGCACTTGTGTTGGTGCAGGAAACCACTTTTGCACTTGTATTAGTGTGGAAAAAACACTTTTTGCACTTGTGATAGTGTTGAAAAACGACTTTTCGCACTTGTGTTAGTGTTGAAAAACCACTTTTCGCACTTGTGTTGGTGCAGGAAACCACTTTTGCACTTGTATTAGTGTGGAAAAAACACTTTTTGCACTTGTGATAGTGTTGAAAAACCACTTTTCGCACTTGTGTTAGTGTTGAAAAACCACATTTCGCACTTGTTTTGGTGTAGGAAACCAATTTTGCACTTGTATTAGTGTGGAAAACCACTTTTCGCACTTGTGTTAGTGTTGAAAAACCACTTTTTGCACTTGTGATAATGTTGAAAAACCACTTTTCGCACTTGTGTTAGTGTTGAAAAACCACTTTTCGCACTTGTGTTGGTGCAGGAAACCACTTTTGCACTTGTATTAGTGTGGAAAAACCACTTTTCGCACTTGTGTTAGTGTTGAAAAACCACTTTTCGCACTTGTGTTGGTGCAGGAAACCACTTTTGCACTTGTATTAGTGTGGAAAATCACTTTTCGCACATGTGTTAGTGTTGAAAAACCACTTTACGCACTTGTGTTAGTGTTGAAAAACCACTTTTCGCACTTGTGTTGGTGCAGGAAACCACTTTCGCACTTGTGTTGGTGCAGGAAACCACTTTTGCACTTGTATTAGTGTGGAAAAACCACTTTTTGCACTTGTGTTAGTGTTGAAAAACCACTTTTCGCACTTGTGTTAGTGTTGAAAAACCACTTTTCGCACTTCTGTTGGTGCAGGCAACCACTTTTGCACTTGTATTAGTGTGGAAAAAACACTTTTTGCACTTGTGATAGTGTTGAAAAACCACTTTTCGCACTTGTGTTAGTGTTGAAAAACCACTTTTCGCACTTGTGTTAGTGTTGAAAAACGACTTTTCGCACTTGTGTTGGTGCAGGAAACCACTTTTGCAGTTGTATTAGTGTGGAAAAAACACTTTTTGCACTTGTGATAGTGTTGAAAAACCACTTTTCGCACTTGTGTTAGTGTTGAAAAACCACTTTTCGCACTTGTGTGGTGCAGGAAACCACTTTTGCACTTGTATTAGTGTGGAAAAAACACTTTTTGCACTTGTGATAGTGTTGAAAAACCACTTTTCACACTTGTGTTAGTGTTGAAAAACCACTTTTCGCACTTGTGTTGGTGCAGGAAACCACTTTTGCTCTTGTATTAGTGTGGAAAAAACACTTTTCACACTTGTGTTAGTGTTGAAAAACCACTTTTCGCAATTGTGTTAGTGTTGAAAAACCACTTTTCGCACTTGTGTTGGTGCAGGAAACCACTTTTGCACTTGTATTAGTGTGGAAAAAACACTTTTCACACTTGTGTTAGTGTTGAAAAACCACTATTCACACTTGTGTTAGTGTTGAAAAACCACTTTTCACACTTGTGTTGGTGCAGGAAACCACTTTTGCACTTGTATTAGTGTGGAAAAAACACTTTTTGCACTTGTGATAGTGTTGAAAAACCACTTTTTGCACTTGTGTTAGTGTTGAAAAACCACTTTTCACACTTGTGTTAGTGTTGAAAAACCACTTTTCACACTTGTGTTGGTGCAGGAAACCACTTTTGCACTTGTATTAGTGTGGAAAAAACACTTTTTGCACTTGTGATAGTGTTGAAAAACCACTTTTCGCACTTGTGTTGGTGCAGGAAACCACTTTTGCACTTGTATTAGTGTGGAAAAAACACTTTTCGCACTTGTGTTAGTGTTGAAAAACCACTTTTCGCACTTGTGTTGGTGCAGGAAACCACTTTTGCACTTGTATTAGTGTGGAAAAACCACTTTTCGCACTTGTTAGTGTTGAAAAACCACTTTTCGCACTTGTGTTAGTGTTGAAAAACCACTTTTCGCACTTGTGTTAGTGTTGAAAAACCACTTTTCGCACTTGTGTTGGTGCAGGAAACCACTTTTGCACTTGTATTAGTGTGGAAAAAACACTTTTCGCACTTGTGTTAGTGTTGAAAAACTACTTTTCGCACTTATGTTAGTGTTGAAAAAACACTTTTCGCACTTGTGTTAGTGTTGAAAAACCACTTTTCGCACTTGTGTTGGTGAAGGAAACCACTTTTGCACTTGTATTAGTGTTGAAAAACCACTTTTTGCACTTGTGTTAGTGTTGAAAAACCACACTTTCGCACTTGTGTTGGTGCAGGAAACCACTTTTGCACTTGTATTAGTGTGGAAAAAACACTTTTTGCACTTGTGATAGTGTTGAAAAACCAATTTTCGCACTTGTGTTAGTGTTGAAAAACCACTTTTCGCACTTGTGTTGGTGCAGGAAACCACTTTTGCACTTGTATTAGTGTGGGAAAAACACTTTTTGCACTTGCGATAGTGTTGAAAAACCACTTTTGGCACTTGTGTTAGTGTTGAAAAACCACTTTTCGCACTTGTGTTAGTGTTGAAAAACCACTTTTCGCACTTGTGTTGGTGCAGGAAACCACTTTTTGCACTTGTGATAGTGTTGAAAAACCACTTTTCGCACTTGTGTTAGTGTTGAAAAACCACTTTTCGCACTTGTGTTGGTGCAGTAAACCACTTTTGCACTTGTATTAGTGTGGAAAAACCACTTTTCGCACTTGTGTTAGTGTTGAAAAACCACTTTTCGCACTTGTGTTGGTGCAGGAAACCACTTTTGCACTTGTATTAGTGTTGAAAAACCACTTTCGCACTTGTGTTAGTGTTGAAAACCACTTTTCGCACTTGTGATAGTGTTGAAAAACCACTTCTCGCACTTGTGTTAGTGTTGAAAAAACACTTTTCGCACTTGTGTTGGTGCAGGAAACCACTTTTGCACTTGTATTAGTGTGGAAAAATCACTTTTTGCACATGTGTTAGTGTTGAAAAACCACTTTTCGCACTTTTGTTAGTGTTGAAAAACCACTTTTCGCACTTGTGTTGGTGCAGGAAACCACTTTTGCACTTGTATTAGTGTGGAAAAAACACTTTTTGCACTTGTGATAGTGTTGAAAAACCACTTTTCGCACTTGTGTTAGTGTTGAAAAACCACTTTTCGCACTTGTGTTAGTGTTGAAAAACCACTTTTCGCACTTGTGTTGGTGCAGGAAACCACTTTTGCACTTGTATTAGTGTGGAAAAAACACTTTTCGCACTTGTGTTAGTGTTGAAAAACCACTTTTCGCACTTGTGTTAGTGTTGAAAAACCACTTTTCGCACTTGTGTTAGTGTTGAAAAACCACTTTTCGCACTTGTGTTGGTGCAGGAAACCACTTTTGCACTTGTATTAGTGTCGAAAAAACACTGTTTGCACTTGTGATAGTGTTGAAAAACGACTTTTCGCACTTGTGTTAGTGTTGAAAAACCACTTTTCGCACTTGTGTTGGTGCAGGAAACCACTTTTGCACTTGTATTAGTGTGGAAAAAACACTTTTTGCACTTGTGATAGTGTTGAAAAACCACTTTTCGCACTTGTGTTAGTGTTGAAAAACCACATTTCGCACTTGTTTTGGTGTAGGAAACCAATTTTGCACATGTATTAGTGTGGAAAACCACTTTTCGCACTTGTGTTAGTGTTGAAAAACCACTTTTTGCACTTGTGATAATGTTGAAAAACCACTTTTCGCACTTGTGTTAGTGTTGAAAAACCACTTTTCGCACTTGTGTTGGTGCAGGAAACCACTTTTGCACTTGTATTAGTGTGGAAAAACCACTTTTCGCACTTGTGTTAGTGTTGAAAAACCACTTTTCGCACTTGTGTTGGTGCAGGAAACCACTTTTGCACTTGTATTAGTGTGGAAAAATCACTTTTCGCACATGTGTTAGTGTTGAAAAACCACTTTTCGCACTTGTGTTAGTGTTGAAAAACCACTTTTCGCACTTGTGTTGGTGCAGGAAACCACTTTCGCACTTGTGTTGGTGCAGGAAACCACTTTTGCACTTGTATTAGTGTGGAAAAACCACTTTTTGCACTTGTGTTAGTGTTGAAAAACCACTTTTCGCACTTGTGTTAGTGTTGAAAAACCACTTTTCGCACTTCTGTTGGTGCAGGCAACCACTTTTGCACTTGTATTAGTGTGGAAAAAACACTTTTTGCACTTGTGATAGTGTTGAAAAACCACTTTTCGCACTTGTGTTAGTGTTGAAAAACCACTTTTCGCACTTGTGTTAGTGTTGAAAAACGACTTTTCGCACTTGTGTTGGTGCAGGAAACCACTTTTGCACTTGTATTAGTGTGGAAAAAACACTTTTTGCACTTGTGATAGTGTTGAAAAACCACTTTTCGCACTTGTGTTAGTGTTGAAAAACCACTTTTCGCACTTGTGTTGGTGCAGGAAACCACTTTTGCACTTGTATTAGTGTGGAAAAAACACTTTTTGCACTTGTGTTAGTGTTGAAAAACCACTTTTCGCACTTGTGTTGGTGCAGGAAACCACTTTTGCACTTGTATTAGTGTGGAAAAACCACTTTTCGCACTTGTTAGTGTTGAAAAACCACTTTTCGCACTTGTGTTAGTGTTGAAAAACCACTTTTCGCACTTGTGTTAGTGTTGAAAAACCACTTTTCACACTTGTGTTGGTGCAGGAAACCACTTTTGCACTTGTATTAGTGTGGAAAAAACACTTTTCGCACTTGTGTTAGTGTTGAAAAACTACTTTTCGCACTTATGTTAGTGTTGAAAAAACACTTTTCGCACTTGTGTTAGTGTTGAAAAACCACTTTTCGCACTTGTGTTGGTGAAGGAAACCACTTTTCGCACTTGTGTTAGTGTTGAAAAACGACTTTTCGCACTTGTGTTGGTGCAGGAAACCACTTTTGCACTTGTATTAGTGTGGAAAAAACACTTTTTGCACTTGTGATAGTGTTGAAAAACCACTTTTCGCACTTGTGTTAGTGTTGAAAAACCACTTTTCGCACTTGTGTTGGTGCAGGAAACCACTTTTGCACTTGTATTAGTGTGGAAAAAACACTTTTTGCACTTGTGATAGTGTTGAAAAACCACTTTTCACACTTGTGTTAGTGTTGAAAAACCACTTTTCGCACTTGTGTTGGTGCAGGAAACCACTTTTGCTCTTGTATTAGTGTGGAAAAACCACTATTCACACTTGTGTTAGTGTTGAAAAACCACTATTCACACTTGTGTTAGTGTTGAAAAACCACTTTTGCACTTGTATTAGTGTGGAAAAAACACTTTTCACACTTGTGTTAGTGTTGAAAAACCACTACTCACACTTGTGTTAGTGTTGAAAAACCACTTTTCACACTTGTGTTGGTGCAGGAAACCACTTTTGCACTTGTATTAGTGTGGAAAAAACACTTTTTGCACTTGTGATAGTGTTGAAAAACCACTTTTTGCACTTGTGTTAGTGTTGAAAAACCACTTTTCACACTTGTGTTAGTGTTGAAAAACCACTTTTCACACTTGTGTTGGTGCAGGAAACCACTTTTGCACTTGTATTAGTGTGGAAAAAACACTTTTTGCACTTGTGATAGTGTTGAAAAACCACTTTTCGCACTTGTGTTGGTGCAGGAAACCACTTTTGCACTTGTATTAGTGTGGAAAAAACACTTTTTGCACTTGTGTTAGTGTTGAAAAACCACTTTTCGCACTTGTGTTGGTGCAGGAAACCACTTTTGCACTTGTATTAGTGTGGAAAAACCACTTTTCGCACTTGTTAGTGTTGAAAAACCACTTTTCGCACTTGTGTTAGTGTTGAAAAACCACTTTTCGCACTTGTGTTAGTGTTGAAAAACCACTTTTCGCACTTGTGTTGGTGCAGGAAACCACTTTTGCACTTGTATTAGTGTGGAAAAAACACTTTTCGCACTTGTGTTAGTGTTGAAAAACTACTTTTCGCACTTATGTTAGTGTTGAAAAAACACTTTTCGCACTTGTGTTAGTGTTGAAAAACCACTTTTCGCACTTGTGTTGGTGAAGGAAACCACTTTTGCACTTGTATTGGTGTTGAAAAACCACTTTTTGCACTTGTGTTAGTGTTGAAAAACCACACTTTCGCACTTGTGTTGGTGCAGGAAACCACTTTTGCACTTGTATTAGTGTGGAAAAAACACTTTTTGCACTTGTGATAGTGTTGAAAAACCAATTTTCGCACTTGTGTTAGTGTTGAAAAACCACTTTTCGCACTTGTGTTGGTGCAGGAAACCACTTTTGCACTTGTATTAGTGTGGGAAAAACACTTTTTGCACTTGCGATAGTGTTGAAAAACCACTTTTGGCACTTGTGTTAGTGTTGAAAAACCACTTTTCGCACTTGTGTTGGTGCAGGAAACCACTTTTTGCACTTGTGATAGTGTTGAAAAACCACTTTTCGCACTTGTGTTAGTGTTGAAAAACCACTTTTCGCACTTGTGTTGGTGCAGTAAACCACTTTTGCACTTGTATTAGTGTGGAAAAACCACTTTTCGCACTTGTGTTAGTGTTGAAAAACCACTTTTCGCACTTGTGTTGGTGCAGGAAACCACTTTTGCACTTGTATTAGTGTTGAAAAACCACTTTCGCACTTGTGTTAGTGTTGAAAACCACTTTTCGCACTTGTGATAGTGTTGAAAAACCACTTTTCGCACTTGTGTTAGTGTTGAAAAAACACTTTTCGCACTTGTGTTGGTGCAGGAAACCACTTTTGCACTTGTATTAGTGTGGAAAAAACACTTTTTGCACTTGTGATAGTGTTGAAAAACCACTTTTCGCACTTGTGTTAGTGTTGAAAAACCACTTTTCGCACTTGTGTTAGTGTTGAAAAACCACTTTTCGCACTTGTGTTGGTGCAGGAAACCACTTTTGCACTTGTATTAGTGTGGAAAAAACACTTTTCGCACTTGTGTTAGTGTTGAAAAACCACTTTTCGCACTTGTGTTAGTGTTGAAAAACCACTTTTCGCACTTGTGTTAGTGTTGAAAAACCACTTTTCGCACTTGTGTTGGTGCAGGAAACCACTTTTGCACTTGTATTAGTGTGGAAAAAACACTTTTTGCACTTGTGATAGTGTTGAAAAACGACTTTTCGCACTTGTGTTAGTGTTGAAAAACCACTTTTCGCACTTGTGTTGGTGCAGGAAACCACTTTTGCACTTGTATTAGTGTGGAAAAAACACTTTTTGCACTTGTGATAGTGTTGAAAAACCACTTTTCGCACTTGTGTTAGTGTTGAAAAACCACATTTCGCACTTGTTTTGGTGTAGGAAACCAATTTTGCACTTGTATTAGTGTGGAAAACCACTTTTCGCACTTGTGTTAGTGTTGAAAAACCACTTTTTGCACTTGTGATAATGTTGAAAAACCACTTTTCGCACTTGTGTTAGTGTTGAAAAACCACTTTTCGCACTTGTGTTGGTGCAGGAAACCACTTTTGCACTTGTATTAGTGTGGAAAAACCACTTTTCGCACTTGTGTTAGTGTTGAAAAACCACTTTTCGCACTTGTGTTAGTGTTGAAAAACCACTTTTCGCACTTGTGTTGGTGCAGGAAACCACTTTTTGCACTTGTGATAGTGTTGAAAAACCACTTTTCGCACTTGTGTTAGTGTTGAAAAACCACTTTTCGCACTTGTGTTGGTGCAGTAAACCACTTTTGCACTTGTATTAGTGTGGAAAAACCACTTTTCGCACTTGTGTTAGTGTTGAAAAACCACTTTTCGCACTTGTGTTGGTGCAGGAAACCACTTTTGCACTTGTATTAGTGTTGAAAAACCACTTTCGCACTTGTGTTAGTGTTGAAAACCACTTTTCGCACTTGTGATAGTGTTGAAAAACCACTTTTCGCACTTGTGTTAGTGTTGAAAAAACACTTTTCGCACTTGTGTTGGTGCAGGAAACCACTTTTGCACTTGTATTAGTGTGGAAAAAACACTTTTTGCACTTGTGATAGTGTTGAAAAACCACTTTTCGCACTTGTGTTAGTGTTGAAAAACCACTTTTCGCACTTGTGTTAGTGTTGAAAAACCACTTTTCGCACTTGTGTTGGTGCAGGAAACCACTTTTGCACTTGTATTAGTGTGGGAAAAACACTTTTTGCACTTGCGATAGTGTTGAAAAACCACTTTTGGCACTTGTGTTAGTGTTGAAAAACCACTTTTGGCACTTGTGTTAGTGTTGAAAAACCACTTTTCGCACTTGTGTTAGTGTTGAAAAACCACTTTTCGCACTTGTGTTGGTGCAGGAAACCACTTTTGCACTTGTATTAGTGTGGAAAAAACACTTTTTGCACTTGTGATAGTGTTGAAAAACGACTTTTCGCACTTGTGTTAGTGTTGAAAAACCACTTTTCGCACTTGTGTTGGTGCAGGAAACCACTTTTGCACTTGTATTAGTGTGGAAAAAACACTTTTTGCACTTGTGATAGTGTTGAAAAACCACTTTTCGCACTTGTGTTAGTGTTGAAAAACCACATTTCGCACTTGTTTTGGTGTAGGAAACCAATTTTGCACTTGTATTAGTGTGGAAAACCACTTTTCGCACTTGTGTTAGTGTTGAAAAACCACTTTTTGCACTTGTGATAATGTTGAAAAACCACTTTTCGCACTTGTGTTAGTGTTGAAAAACCACTTTTCGCACTTGTGTTGGTGCAGGAAACCACTTTTGCACTTGTATTAGTGTGGAAAAACCACTTTTCGCACTTGTGTTAGTGTTGAAAAACCACTTTTCGCACTTGTGTTGGTGCAGGAAACCACTTTTGCACTTGTATCAGTGTGGAAAAATCACTTTTCGCACATGTGTTAGTGTTGAAAAACCACTTTTCGCACTTGTGTTAGTGTTGAAAAACCACTTTTCGCACTTGTGTTGGTGCAGGAAACCACTTTCGCACTTGTGTTGGTGCAGGAAACCACTTTTGCACTTGTATTAGTGTGGAAAAACCACTTTTTGCACTTGTGTTAGTGTTGAAAAACCACTTTTCGCACTTGTGTTAGTGTTGAAAAACCACTTTTCGCACTTCTGTTGGTGCAGGCAACCACTTTTGCACTTGTATTAGTGTGGAAAAAACACTTTTTGCACTTGTGATAGTGTTGAAAAACCACTTTTCGCACTTGTGTTAGTGTTGAAAAACCACTTTTCGCACTTGTGTTGGTGCAGGAAACCACTTTTGCACTTGTATTAGTGTGGAAAAAACACTTTTCACACTTGTGTTAGTGTTGAAAAACCACTTTTCGCAATTGTGTTTGTGTTGAAAAACCACTTTTCGCACTTGTGTTGGTGCAGGAAACCACTTTTGCACTTGTATTAGTGTGGAAAAAACACTTTTCACACTTGTGATAGTGTTGAAAAACCACTTTTCGCACTTGTGTTAGTGTTGAAAAACCACTTTTCGCACTTGTGTTGGTGCAGGAAACCACTTTTGCACTTGTATTAGTGTGGAAAAAACACTTTTTGCACTTGTGATAGTGTTGAAAAACCACTTTTCGCACTTGTGTTAGTGTTGAAAAACCACTTTTCGCACTTGTGTTGGTGCAGGAAACCACTTTTGCACTTGTATTAGTGTGGAAAAACCACTTTTCGCACTTGTGTTAGTGTTGAAAAACCACTTTTCGCACTTGTGTTAGTGTTGAAAAACCACATTTCGCACTTGTGTTGGTGCAGGAAACCACTTTTGCACTTGTATTAGTGTGGAAAAAACACTTTTCGCACTTGTGTTAGTGTTGAAAAACCGCTTTTCGCACTTGTGTTAGTGTTGAAAAACCACTTTTTGCACTTGTGATAATGTTGAAAAACCACTTTTCGCACTTGTGTTAGTGTTGAAAAACCACTTTTCGCACTTGTGTTGGTGCAGGAAACCACTTTTGCACTTGTATTAGTGTGGAAAAACCACTTTTCGCACTTGTGTTAGTGTTGAAAAACCACTTTTCGCACTTGTGTTGGTGCAGGAAACCACTTTTGCACTTGTATGAGTGTGGAAAAAAGACTTTTTGCACTTGTGATAGTGTTCAAAAACCACTTTTCGCACTTGTGTTAGTGTTGAAAAACCACTTTTCGCACTTGTGTTGGTGCAGGAAACCACTTTTGCACTTGTATTAGTGTGGAAAAATCACTTTTCGCACATGTGTTAGTGTTGAAAAACCACTTTTCGCACTTGTGTTAGTGTTGATAAACCACTTTTCGCACTTGTGTTAGTGTTGAAAAACCACTTTTCGCACTTGTGTTGGTGCAGGAAACCACTTTCGCACTTGTGTTGGTGCAGGAAACCACTTTTGCACTTGTATTAGTGTGGAAAAACCACTTTTTGCACTTGTGTTAGTGTTGAAAAACCACTTTTCGCACTTGTGTTGGTGCAGGAAACCACTTTTGCACTTGTATTAGTGTGGAAAAAACACTTTTTGCACTTGTGATAGTGTTGAAAAACCACTTTTCGCACTTGTGTTAGTGTTGAAAAACCACTTTTCGCACTTGTGTTAGTGTTGAAAAACCACTTTTCGCACTTGTGTTGGTGCAGGAAACCACTTTTGCACTTGTATTAGTGTGGAAAAAACACTTTTCGCACTTGTGTTAGTGTTGAAAAACCACTTTTCGCACTTGTGTTAGTGTTGAAAAACCACTTTTCGCACTTGTGTTAGTGTTGAAAAACCACTTTTCGCACTTGTGTTGGTGCAGGAAACCACTTTTGCACTTGTATTAGTGTCGAAAAAACACTGTTTGCACTTGTGATAGTGTTGAAAAACGACTTTTCGCACTTGTGTTAGTGTTGAAAAACCACTTTTCGCACTTGTGTTGGTGCAGGAAACCACTTTTGCACTTGTATTAGTGTGGAAAAAACACTTTTTGCACTTGTGATAGTGTTGAAAAACCACTTTTCGCACTTGTGTTAGTGTTGAAAAACCACATTTCGCACTTGTTTTGGTGTAGGAAACCAATTTTGCACATGTATTAGTGTGGAAAACCACTTTTCGCACTTGTGTTAGTGTTGAAAAACCACTTTTTGCACTTGTGATAATGTTGAAAAACCACTTTTCGCACTTGTGTTAGTGTTGAAAAACCACTTTTCGCACTTGTGTTGGTGCAGGAAACCACTTTTGCACTTGTATTAGTGTGGAAAAACCACTTTTCGCACTTGTGTTAGTGTTGAAAAACCACTTTTCGCACTTGTGTTGGTGCAGGAAACCACTTTTGCACTTGTATTAGTGTGGAAAAATCACTTTTCGCACATGTGTTAGTGTTGAAAAACCACTTTTCGCACTTGTGTTAGTGTTGAAAAACCACTTTTCGCACTTGTGTTGGTGCAGGAAACCACTTTCGCACTTGTGTTGGTGCAGGAAACCACTTTTGCACTTGTATTAGTGTGGAAAAACCACTTTTTGCACTTGTGTTAGTGTTGAAAAACCACTTTTCGCACTTGTGTTAGTGTTGAAAAACCACTTTTCGCACTTCTGTTGGTGCAGGCAACCACTTTTGCACTTGTATTAGTGTGGAAAAAACACTTTTTGCACTTGTGATAGTGTTGAAAAACCACTTTTCGCACTTGTGTTAGTGTTGAAAAACCACTTTTCGCACTTGTGTTAGTGTTGAAAAACGACTTTTCGCACTTGTGTTGGTGCAGGAAACCACTTTTGCACTTGTATTAGTGTGGAAAAAACACTTTTTGCACTTGTGATAGTGTTGAAAAACCACTTTTCGCACTTGTGTTAGTGTTGAAAAACCACTTTTCGCACTTGTGTTGGTGCAGGAAACCACTTTTGCACTTGTATTAGTGTGGAAAAAACACTTTTTGCACTTGTGTTAGTGTTGAAAAACCACTTTTCGCACTTGTGTTGGTGCAGGAAACCACTTTTGCACTTGTATTAGTGTGGAAAAACCACTTTTCGCACTTGTTAGTGTTGAAAAACCACTTTTCGCACTTGTGTTAGTGTTGAAAAACCACTTTTCGCACTTGTGTTAGTGTTGAAAAACCACTTTTCACACTTGTGTTGGTGCAGGAAACCACTTTTGCACTTGTATTAGTGTGGAAAAAACACTTTTCGCACTTGTGTTAGTGTTGAAAAACTACTTTTCGCACTTATGTTAGTGTTGAAAAAACACTTTTCGCACTTGTGTTAGTGTTGAAAAACCACTTTTCGCACTTGTGTTGGTGAAGGAAACCACTTTTCGCACTTGTGTTAGTGTTGAAAAACGACTTTTCGCACTTGTGTTGGTGCAGGAAACCACTTTTGCACTTGTATTAGTGTGGAAAAAACACTTTTTGCACTTGTGATAGTGTTGAAAAACCACTTTTCGCACTTGTGTTAGTGTTGAAAAACCACTTTTCGCACTTGTGTTGGTGCAGGAAACCACTTTTGCACTTGTATTAGTGTGGAAAAAACACTTTTTGCACTTGTGATAGTGTTGAAAAACCACTTTTCACACTTGTGTTAGTGTTGAAAAACCACTTTTCGCACTTGTGTTGGTGCAGGAAACCACTTTTGCTCTTGTATTAGTGTGGAAAAACCACTATTCACACTTGTGTTAGTGTTGAAAAACCACTATTCACACTTGTGTTAGTGTTGAAAAACCACTTTTGCACTTGTATTAGTGTGGAAAAAACACTTTTCACACTTGTGTTAGTGTTGAAAAACCACTACTCACACTTGTGTTAGTGTTGAAAAACCACTTTTCACACTTGTGTTGGTGCAGGAAACCACTTTTGCACTTGTATTAGTGTGGAAAAAACACTTTTTGCACTTGTGATAGTGTTGAAAAACCACTTTTTGCACTTGTGTTAGTGTTGAAAAACCACTTTTCACACTTGTGTTAGTGTTGAAAAACCACTTTTCACACTTGTGTTGGTGCAGGAAACCACTTTTGCACTTGTATTAGTGTGGAAAAAACACTTTTTGCACTTGTGATAGTGTTGAAAAACCACTTTTCGCACTTGTGTTGGTGCAGGAAACCACTTTTGCACTTGTATTAGTGTGGAAAAAACACTTTTTGCACTTGTGTTAGTGTTGAAAAACCACTTTTCGCACTTGTGTTGGTGCAGGAAACCACTTTTGCACTTGTATTAGTGTGGAAAAACCACTTTTCGCACTTGTTAGTGTTGAAAAACCACTTTTCGCACTTGTGTTAGTGTTGAAAAACCACTTTTCGCACTTGTGTTAGTGTTGAAAAACCACTTTTCGCACTTGTGTTGGTGCAGGAAACCACTTTTGCACTTGTATTAGTGTGGAAAAAACACTTTTCGCACTTGTGTTAGTGTTGAAAAACTACTTTTCGCACTTATGTTAGTGTTGAAAAAACACTTTTCGCACTTGTGTTAGTGTTGAAAAACCACTTTTCGCACTTGTGTTGGTGAAGGAAACCACTTTTGCACTTGTATTGGTGTTGAAAAACCACTTTTTGCACTTGTGTTAGTGTTGAAAAACCACACTTTCGCACTTGTGTTGGTGCAGGAAACCACTTTTGCACTTGTATTAGTGTGGAAAAAACACTTTTTGCACTTGTGATAGTGTTGAAAAACCAATTTTCGCACTTGTGTTAGTGTTGAAAAACCACTTTTCGCACTTGTGTTGGTGCAGGAAACCACTTTTGCACTTGTATTAGTGTGGGAAAAACACTTTTTGCACTTGCGATAGTGTTGAAAAACCACTTTTGGCACTTGTGTTAGTGTTGAAAAACCACTTTTCGCACTTGTGTTGGTGCAGGAAACCACTTTTTGCACTTGTGATAGTGTTGAAAAACCACTTTTCGCACTTGTGTTAGTGTTGAAAAACCACTTTTCGCACTTGTGTTGGTGCAGTAAACCACTTTTGCACTTGTATTAGTGTGGAAAAACCACTTTTCGCACTTGTGTTAGTGTTGAAAAACCACTTTTCGCACTTGTGTTGGTGCAGGAAACCACTTTTGCACTTGTATTAGTGTTGAAAAACCACTTTCGCACTTGTGTTAGTGTTGAAAACCACTTTTCGCACTTGTGATAGTGTTGAAAAACCACTTTTCGCACTTGTGTTAGTGTTGAAAAAACACTTTTCGCACTTGTGTTGGTGCAGGAAACCACTTTTGCACTTGTATTAGTGTGGAAAAAACACTTTTTGCACTTGTGATAGTGTTGAAAAACCACTTTTCGCACTTGTGTTAGTGTTGAAAAACCACTTTTCGCACTTGTGTTAGTGTTGAAAAACCACTTTTCGCACTTGTGTTGGTGCAGGAAACCACTTTTGCACTTGTATTAGTGTGGAAAAAACACTTTTCGCACTTGTGTTAGTGTTGAAAAACCACTTTTCGCACTTGTGTTAGTGTTGAAAAACCACTTTTCGCACTTGTGTTAGTGTTGAAAAACCACTTTTCGCACTTGTGTTGGTGCAGGAAACCACTTTTGCACTTGTATTAGTGTGGAAAAAACACTTTTTGCACTTGTGATAGTGTTGAAAAACGACTTTTCGCACTTGTGTTAGTGTTGAAAAACCACTTTTCGCACTTGTGTTGGTGCAGGAAACCACTTTTGCACTTGTATTAGTGTGGAAAAAACACTTTTTGCACTTGTGATAGTGTTGAAAAACCACTTTTCGCACTTGTGTTAGTGTTGAAAAACCACATTTCGCACTTGTTTTGGTGTAGGAAACCAATTTTGCACTTGTATTAGTGTGGAAAACCACTTTTCGCACTTGTGTTAGTGTTGAAAAACCACTTTTTGCACTTGTGATAATGTTGAAAAACCACTTTTCGCACTTGTGTTAGTGTTGAAAAACCACTTTTCGCACTTGTGTTGGTGCAGGAAACCACTTTTGCACTTGTATTAGTGTGGAAAAACCACTTTTCGCACTTGTGTTAGTGTTGAAAAACCACTTTTCGCACTTGTGTTAGTGTTGAAAAACCACTTTTCGCACTTGTGTTGGTGCAGGAAACCACTTTTTGCACTTGTGATAGTGTTGAAAAACCACTTTTCGCACTTGTGTTAGTGTTGAAAAACCACTTTTCGCACTTGTGTTGGTGCAGTAAACCACTTTTGCACTTGTATTAGTGTGGAAAAACCACTTTTCGCACTTGTGTTAGTGTTGAAAAACCACTTTTCGCACTTGTGTTGGTGCAGGAAACCACTTTTGCACTTGTATTAGTGTTGAAAAACCACTTTCGCACTTGTGTTAGTGTTGAAAACCACTTTTCGCACTTGTGATAGTGTTGAAAAACCACTTTTCGCACTTGTGTTAGTGTTGAAAAAACACTTTTCGCACTTGTGTTGGTGCAGGAAACCACTTTTGCACTTGTATTAGTGTGGAAAAAACACTTTTTGCACTTGTGATAGTGTTGAAAAACCACTTTTCGCACTTGTGTTAGTGTTGAAAAACCACTTTTCGCACTTGTGTTAGTGTTGAAAAACCACTTTTCGCACTTGTGTTGGTGCAGGAAACCACTTTTGCACTTGTATTAGTGTGGGAAAAACACTTTTTGCACTTGCGATAGTGTTGAAAAACCACTTTTGGCACTTGTGTTAGTGTTGAAAAACCACTTTTCGCACTTGTGTTAGTGTTGAAAAACCACTTTTCGCACTTGTGTTAGTGTTGAAAAACCACTTTTCGCACTTGTGTTGGTGCAGGAAACCACTTTTGCACTTGTATTAGTGTGGAAAAAACACTTTTTGCACTTGTGATAGTGTTGAAAAACGACTTTTCGCACTTGTGTTAGTGTTGAAAAACCACTTTTCGCACTTGTGTTGGTGCAGGAAACCACTTTTGCACTTGTATTAGTGTGGAAAAAACACTTTTTGCACTTGTGATAGTGTTGAAAAACCACTTTTCGCACTTGTGTTAGTGTTGAAATACCACATTTCGCACTTGTTTTGGTGTAGGAAACCAATTTTGCACTTGTATTAGTGTGGAAAACCACTTTTCGCACTTGTGTTAGTGTTGAAAAACCACTTTTTGCACTTGTGATAATGTTGAAAAACCACTTTTCGCACTTGTGTTAGTGTTGAAAAACCACTTTTCGCACTTGTGTTGGTGCAGGAAACCACTTTTGCACTTGTATTAGTGTGGAAAAACCACTTTTCGCACTTGTGTTAGTGTTGAAAAACCACTTTTCGCACTTGTGTTGGTGCAGGAAACCACTTTTGCACTTGTATCAGTGTGGAAAAATCACTTTTCGCACATGTGTTAGTGTTGAAAAACCACTTTTCGCACTTGTGTTAGTGTTGAAAAACCACTTTTCGCACTTGTGTTGGTGCAGGAAACCACTTTCGCACTTGTGTTGGTGCAGGAAACCACTTTTGCACTTGTATTAGTGTGGAAAAACCACTTTTTGCACTTGTGTTAGTGTTGAAAAACCACTTTTCACACTTGTGTTAGTGTTGAAAAACCACTTTTCGCACTTCTGTTGGTGCAGGCAACCACTTTTGCACTTGTATTAGTGTGGAAAAAACACTTTTTGCACTTGTGATAGTGTTGAAAAACCACTTTTCGCACTTGTGTTAGTGTTGAAAAACCACTTTTCGCACTTGTGTTGGTGCAGGAAACCACTTTTGCACTTGTATTAGTGTGGAAAAAACACTTTTCACACTTGTGTTAGTGTTGAAAAACCACTTTTCGCAATTGTGTTTGTGTTGAAAAACCACTTTTCGCACTTGTGTTGGTGCAGGAAACCACTTTTGCACTTGTATTAGTGTGGAAAAAACACTTTTCACACTTGTGATAGTGTTGAAAAACCACTTTTCGCACTTGTGTTAGTGTTGAAAAACCACTTTTCGCACTTGTGTTGGTGCAGGAAACCACTTTTGCACTTGTATTAGTGTGGAAAAAACACTTTTTGCACTTGTGATAGTGTTGAAAAACCACTTTTCGCACTTGTGTTAGTGTTGAAAAACCACTTTTCGCACTTGTGTTGGTGCAGGAAACCACTTTTGCACTTGTATTAGTGTGGAAAAACCACTTTTCGCACTTGTGTTAGTGTTGAAAAACCACTTTTCGCACTTGTGTTAGTGTTGAAAAACCACATTTCGCACTTGTGTTGGTGCAGGAAACCACTTTTGCACTTGTATTAGTGTGGAAAAAACACTTTTCGCACTTGTGTTAGTGTTGAAAAACCGCTTTTCGCACTTGTGTTAGTGTTGAAAAACCACTTTTTGCACTTGTGATAATGTTGAAAAACCACTTTTCGCACTTGTGTTAGTGTTGAAAAACCACTTTTCGCACTTGTGTTGGTGCAGGAAACCACTTTTGCACTTGTATTAGTGTGGAAAAACCACTTTTCGCACTTGTGTTAGTGTTGAAAAACCACTTTTCGCACTTGTGTTGGTGCAGGAAACCACTTTTGCACTTGTATTAGTGTGGAAAAATCACTTTTCGCACATGTGTTAGTGTTGAAAAACCACTTTTCGCACTTGTGTTAGTGTTGATAAACCACTTTTCGCACTTGTGTTGGTGCAGGAAACCACTTTCGCACTTGTGTTGGTGCAGGAAACCACTTTCGCACTTGTGTTGGTGCAGGAAACCACTTTTGCACTTGTATTAGTGTGGAAAAACCACTTTTTGCACTTGTGTTAGTGTTGAAAAACCACTTTTCGCACTTGTGTTAGTGTTGAAAAACCACTTTTCGCACTTCTGTTGGTGCAGGAAACCACTTTTGCACTTGTATTAGTGTGGAAAAAACACTTTTTGCACTTGTGATAGTGTTGAAAAACCACTTTTCGCACTTGTGTTAGTGTTGAAAAACCACTTTTCGCACTTGTGTTAGTGTTGAAAAACCACTTTTCGCACTTGTGTTGGTGCAGGAAACCACTTTTGCACTTGTATTAGTGTGGAAAAAACACTTTTCACACTTGTGTTAGTGTTGAAAAACCACTTTTCGCAATTGTGTTTGTGTTGAAAAACCACTTTTCGCACTTGTGTTGGTGCAGGAAACCACTTTTGCACTTGTATTAGTGTGGAAAAACCACTTTTCGCACTTGTGTTAGTGTTGAAAAACCACTTTTTGCACTTCTGTTGGTGCAGGAAACCACTTTTGCACTTGTATTAGTGTGGAAAAACCAGTTTTCGCACTTGTTAGTGTTGAAAAACCACTTTTCGCACTTGTGTTAGTGTTGAAAAACCACTTTTCGCACTTGTGTTAGTGTTGAAAAACCACTTTTCGCACTTGTGTTGGTGCAGGAAACCACTTTTGCACTTGTATTAGTGTGGAAAAAACACTTTTCGCACTTGTGTTAGTGTTGAAAAACTACTTTTCGCACTTATGTTAGTGTTGAAAAAACACTTTTCGCACTTGTGTTAGTGTTGAAAAACCACTTTTCGCACTTGTGTTGGTGAAGGAAACCACTTTTGCACTTGTATTAGTGTTGAAAAACCACTTTTTGCACTTGTGTTAGTGTTGAAAAACCACACTTTCGCACTTGTGTTGGTGCAGGAAACCACTTTTGCACTTGTATTAGTGTGGAAAAAAACACTTTTTGCACTTGTGATAGTGTTGAAAAACCAATTTTCGCACTTGTGTTAGTGTTGAAAAACCACTTTTCGCACTTGTGTTGGTGCAGGAAACCACTTTTGCACTTGTATTAGTGTGGGAAAAACACTTTTTGCACTTGCGATAGTGTTGAAAAACCACTTTTGGCACTTGTGTTAGTGTTGAAAAACCACTTTTCGCACTTGTGTTAGTGTTGAAAAACCACTTTTCGCACTTGTGTTGGTGCAGGAAACCACTTTTTGCACTTGTGATAGTGTTGAAAAACCACTTTTCGCACTTGTGTTAGTGTTGAAAAACCACTTTTCGCACTTGTGTTGGTGCAGTAAACCACTTTTGCACTTGTATTAGTGTGGAAAAACCACTTTTCGCACTTGTGTTAGTGTTGAAAAACCACTTTTCGCACTTGTGTTGGTGCAGGAAACCACTTTTGCACTTGTATTAGTGTTGAAAAACCACTTTCGCACTTGTGTTAGTGTTGAAAACCACTTTTCGCACTTGTGATAGTGTTGAAAAACCACTTTTCGCACTTGTGTTAGTGTTGAAAAAACACTTTTCGCACTTGTGTTGGTGCAGGAAACCACTTTTGCACTTGTATTAGTGTGGAAAAATCACTTTTTGCACATGTGTTAGTGTTGAAAAACCACTTTTCGCACTTTTGTTAGTGTTGAAAAACCACTTTTCGCACTTGTGTTGGTGCAGGAAACCACTTTTGCACTTGTATTAGTGTGGAAAAAACACTTTTTGCACTTGTGATAGTGTTGAAAAACCACTTTTCGCACTTGTGTTAGTGTTGAAAAACCACTTTTCGCACTTGTGTTAGTGTTGAAAAACCACTTTTCGCACTTGTGTTGGTGCAGGAAACCACTTTTGCACTTGTATTAGTGTGGAAAAAACACTTTTCGCACTTGTGTTAGTGTTGAAAAACCACTTTTCGCACTTGTGTTAGTGTTGAAAAACCACTTTTCGCACTTGTGTTAGTGTTGAAAAACCACTTTTCGCACTTGTGTTGGTGCAGGAAACCACTTTTGCACTTGTATTAGTGTGGAAAAAACACTTTTTGCACTTGTGATAGTGTTGAAAAACGACTTTTCGCACTTGTGTTAGTGTTGAAAAACCACTTTTCGCACTTGTGTTGGTGCAGGAAACCACTTTTGCACTTGTATTAGTGTGGAAAAAACACTTTTTGCACTTGTGATAGTGTTGAAAAACCACTTTTCGCACTTGTGTTAGTGTTGAAAAACCACATTTCGCACTTGTTTTGGTGTAGGAAACCAATTTTGCACATGTATTAGTGTGGAAAACCACTTTTCGCACTTGTGTTAGTGTTGAAAAACCACTTTTTGCACTTGTGATAATGTTGAAAAACCACTTTTCGCACTTGTGTTAGTGTTGAAAAACCACTTTTCGCACTTGTGTTGGTGCAGGAAACCACTTTTGCACTTGTATTAGTGTGGAAAAACCACTTTTCGCACTTGTGTTAGTGTTGAAAAACCACTTTTCGCACTTGTGTTGGTGCAGGAAACCACTTTTGCACTTGTATTAGTGTGGAAAAATCACTTTTCGCACATGTGTTAGTGTTGAAAAACCACTTTTCGCACTTGTGTTAGTGTTGAAAAACCACTTTTCGCACTTGTGTTGGTGCAGGAAACCACTTTCGCACTTGTGTTGGTGCAGGAAACCACTTTTGCACTTGTATTAGTGTGGAAAAACCACTTTTTGCACTTGTGTTAGTGTTGAAAAACCACTTTTCGCACTTGTGTTAGTGTTGAAAAACCACTTTTCGCACTTCTGTTGGTGCAGGCAACCACTTTTGCACTTGTATTAGTGTGGAAAAAACACTTTTTGCACTTGTGATAGTGTTGAAAAACCACTTTTCGCACTTGTGTTAGTGTTGAAAAACCACTTTTCGCACTTGTGTTAGTGTTGAAAAACGACTTTTCGCACTTGTGTTGGTGCAGGAAACCACTTTTGCACTTGTATTAGTGTGGAAAAAACACTTTTTGCACTTGTGATAGTGTTGAAAAACCACTTTTCGCACTTGTGTTAGTGTTGAAAAACCACTTTTCGCACTTGTGTTGGTGCAGGAAACCACTTTTGTACTTGTATTAGTGTGGAAAAAACACTTTTTGCACTTGTGATAGTGTTGAAAAACCACTTTTCACACTTGTGTTAGTGTTGAAAAACCACTTTTCGCACTTGTGTTGGTGCAGGAAACCACTTTTGCTCTTGTATTAGTGTGGAAAAAACACTTTTCACACTTGTGTTAGTGTTGAAAAACCACTTTTCGCAATTGTGTTAGTGTTGAAAAACCACTTTTCGCACTTGTGTTGGTGCAGGAAACCACTTTTGCACTTGTATTAGTGTGGAAAAAACACTTTTCACACTTGTGTTAGTGTTGAAAAACCACTATTCACACTTGTGTTAGTGTTGAAAAACCACTTTTCGCACTTGTGTTGGTGCAGGAAACCACTTTTGCACTTGTATTAGTGTGGGAAAAACACTTTTTGCACTTGCGATAGTGTTGAAAAACCACTTTTGGCACTTGTGTTAGTGTTGAAAAACCACTTTTCGCACTTGTGTTAGTGTTGAAAAACCACTTTTCGCACTTGTGTTGGTACAGTAAACCACTTTTGCACTTGTATTAGTGTGGAAAAACCACTTTTCGCACTTGTGTTAGTGTTGAAAAACCACTTTTCGCACTTGTGTTGGTGCAGGAAACCACTTTTGCACTTGTATTAGTGTTGAAAAACCACTTTCGCACTTGTGTTAGTGTTGAAAACCACTTTTCGCACTTGTGATAGTGTTGAAAAACCACTTTTCGCACTTGTGTTAGTGTTGAAAAAACACTTTTCGCACTTGTGTTGGTGCAGGAAACCACTTTTGCACTTGTATTAGTGTGGAAAAATCACTTTTTGCACATGTGTTAGTGTTGAAAAACCACTTTTCGCACTTTTGTTAGTGTTGAAAAACCACTTTTCGCACTTGTGTTGGTGCAGGAAACCACTTTTGCACTTGTATTAGTGTGGAAAAAACACTTTTTGCACTTGTGATAGTGTTGAAAAACCACTTTTCGCACTTGTGTTAGTGTTGAAAAACCACTTTTCGCACTTGTGTTAGTGTTGAAAAACCACTTTTCGCACTTGTGTTGGTGCAGGAAACCACTTTTGCACTTGTATTAGTGTGGAAAAAACACTTTTCGCACTTGTGTTAGTGTTGAAAAACCACTTTTCGCACTTGTGTTAGTGTTGAAAAACCACTTTTCGCACTTGTGTTAGTGTTGAAAAACCACTTTTCGCACTTGTGTTGGTGCAGGAAACCACTTTTGCACTTGTATTAGTGTGGAAAAAACACTTTTTGCACTTGTGATAGTGTTGAAAAACGACTTTTCGCACTTGTGTTAGTGTTGAAAAACCACTTTTCGCACTTGTGTTGGTGCAGGAAACCACTTTTGCACTTGTATTAGTGTGGAAAAAACACTTTTTGCACTTGTGATAGTGTTGAAAAACCACTTTTCGCACTTGTGTTAGTGTTGAAAAACCACATTTCGCACTTGTTTTGGTGTAGGAAACCAATTTTGCACTTGTATTAGTGTGGAAAACCACTTTTCGCACTTGTGTTAGTGTTGAAAAACCACTTTTTGCACTTGTGATAATGTTGAAAAACCACTTTTCGCACTTGTGTTAGTGTTGAAAAACCACTTTTTGCACTTGTGTTGGTGCAGGAAACCACTTTTGCACTTGTATTAGTGTGGAAAAACCACTTTTCGCACTTGTGTTAGTGTTGAAAAACCACTTTTCGCACTTGTGTTGGTGCAGGAAACCACTTTTGCACTTGTATTAGTGTGGAAAAATCACTTTTCGCACATGTGTTAGTGTTGAAAAACCACTTTTCGCACTTGTGTTAGTGTTGAAAAACCACTTTTCGCACTTGTGTTGGTGCAGGAAACCACTTTCGCACTTGTGTTGGTGCAGGAAACCACTTTTGCACTTGTATTAGTGTGGAAAAACCACTTTTTGCACTTGTGTTAGTGTTGAAAAACCACTTTTCGCACTTGTGTTAGTGTTGAAAAACCACTTTTCGCACTTCTGTTGGTGCAGGCAACCACTTTTGCACTTGTATTAGTGTGGAAAAAACACTTTTTGCACTTGTGATAGTGTTGAAAAACCACTTTTCGCACTTGTGTTAGTGTTGAAAAACCACTTTTCGCACTTGTGTTAGTGTTGAAAAACGACTTTTCGCACTTGTGTTGGTGCAGGAAACCACTTTTGCACTTGTATTAGTGTGGAAAAAACACTTTTTGCACTTGTGATAGTGTTGAAAAACCACTTTTCGCACTTGTGTTAGTGTTGAAAAACCACTTTTCGCACTTGTGTTGGTGCAGGAAACCACTTTTGCACTTGTAATAGTGTGGAAAAAACACTTTTTGCACTTGTGATAGTGTTGAAAAACCACTTTTCACACTTGTGTTAGTGTTGAAAAACCACTTTTCGCACTTGTGTTGGTGCAGGAAACCACTTTTGCTCTTGTATTAGTGTGGAAAAAACACTTTTCACACTTGTGTTAGTGTTGAAAAACCACTTTTCGCAATTGTGTTAGTGTTGAAAAACCACTTTTCGCACTTGTGTTGGTGCAGGAAACCACTTTTGCACTTGTATTAGTGTGGAAAAAACACTTTTCACACTTGTGTTAGTGTTGAAAAACCACTATTCACACTTGTGTTAGTGTTGAAAAACCACTTTTCACACTTGTGTTGGTGCAGGAAACCACTTTTGCACTTGTATTAGTGTGGAAAAAACACTTTTTGCACTTGTGATAGTGTTGAAAAACCACTTTTTGCACTTGTGTTAGTGTTGAAAAACCACTTTTCACACTTGTGTTAGTGTTGAAAAACCACTTTTCACACTTGTGTTGGTGCAGGAAACCACTTTTGCACTTGTATTAGTGTGGAAAAAACACTTTTTGCACTTGTGATAGTGTTGAAAAACCACTTTTCGCACTTGTGTTAGTGTTGAAAAACCCCTTTTCGCACTTGTGTTAGTGTTGAAAAACCACTTTTTGCACTTGTGTTGTTGCAGGAAACCACTTTTGCACTTGTATTAGTGTGGGAAAAACACTTTTTGCACTTGTGATAGTGTTGAAAAACCACTTTTCGCACTTGTGTTGGTGCAGGAAACCACTTTTGCACTTGTATTAGTGTGGAAAAAACACTTTTCGCACTTGTGTTAGTGTTGAAAAACCACTTTTCGCACTTGTGTTGGTGCAGGAAACCACTTTTGCACTTGTATTAGTGTGGAAAAACCACTTTTCGCACTTGTTAATGTTGAAAAACCACTTTTCGCACTTGTGTTAGTGTTGAAAAACCACTTTTCGCACTTGTGTTAGTGTTGAAAAACCACTTTTCGCACTTGTGTTGGTGCAGGAAACCACTTTTGCACTTGTATTAGTGTGGAAAAAACACTTTTCGCACTTGTGTTAGTGTTGAAAAACTACTTTTCGCACTTATGTTAGTGTTGAAAAACCACTTTTCGCACTTGTGTTGGTGAAGGAAACCACTTTTGCACTTGTATTAGTGTTGAAAAACCACTTTTTGCACTTGTGTTAGTGTTGAAAAACCACACTTTCGCACTTGTGTTGGTGCAGGAAACCACTTTTGCACTTGTATTAGTGTGGAAAAAACACTTTTTGCACTTGTGATAGTGTTGAAAAACCAATTTTCGCACTTGTGTTAGTGTTGAAAAACCACTTTTCGCACTTGTGTTGGTGCAGGAAACCACTTTTGCACTTGTATTAGTGTGGGAAAAACACTTTTTGCACTTGCGATAGTGTTGAAAAACCACTTTTGGCACTTGTGTTAGTGTTGAAAAACCACTTTTCGCACTTGTGTTAATGTTGAAAAACCACTTTTCGCACTTGTGTTGGTGCAGGAAACCACTTTTTGCACTTGTGATAGTGTTGAAAAACCACTTTTCGCACTTGTGTTAGTGTTGAAAAACCACTTTTCGCACTTGTGTTGGTGCAGTAAACCACTTTTGCACTTGTATTAGTGTGGAAAAACCACTTTTCGCACTTGTGTTAGTGTTGAAAAACCACTTTTCGCACTTGTGTTGGTGCAGGAAACCACTTTTGCACTTGTATTAGTGTTGAAAAACCACTTTCGCACTTGTGTTAGTGTTGAAAACCACTTTTCGCACTTGTGATAGTGTTGAAAAACCACTTTTCGCACTTGTGTTAGTGTTGAAAAAACACTTTTCGCACTTGTGTTGGTGCAGGAAACCACTTTTGCACTTGTATTAGTGTGGAAAAATCACTTTTTGCACATGTGTTAGTGTTGAAAAACCACTTTTCGCACTTTTGTTAGTGTTGAAAAACCACTTTTCGCACTTGTGTTGGTGCAGGAAACCACTTTTGCACTTGTATTAGTGTGGAAAAAACACTTTTTGCACTTGTGATAGTGTTGAAAAACCACTTTTCGCACTTGTGTTAGTGTTGAAAAACCACTTTTCGCACTTGTGTTAGTGTTGAAAAACCACTTTTCGCACTTGTGTTGGTGCAGGAAACCACTTTTGCACTTGTATTAGTGTGGAAAAAACACTTTTCGCACTTGTGTTAGTGTTGAAAAACCACTTTTCGCACTTGTGTTAGTGTTGAAAAACCACTTTTCGCACTTGTGTTAGTGTTGAAAAACCACTTTTCGCACTTGTGTTGGTGCAGGAAACCACTTTTGCACTTGTATTAGTGTGGAAAAAACACTTTTTGCACTTGTGATAGTGTTGAAAAACGACTTTTCACACTTGTGTTAGTGTTGAAAAACCACTTTTCGCACTTGTGTTGGTGCAGGAAACCACTTTTGCACTTGTATTAGTGTGGAAAAAACACTTTTTGCACTTGTGATAGTGTTGAAAAACCACTTTTCGCACTTGTGTTAGTGTTGAAAAACCACATTTCGCACTTGTTTTGGTGTAGGAAACCAATTTTGCACTTGTATTAGTGTGGAAAACCACTTTTCGCACTTGTGTTAGTGTTGAAAAACCACTTTTTGCACTTGTGATAATGTTGAAAAACCACTTTTCGCACTTGTGTTAGTGTTGAAAAACCACTTTTCGCACTTGTGTTGGTGCAGGAAACCACTTTTGCACTTGTATTAGTGTGGAAAAACCACTTTTCGCACTTGTGTTAGTGTTGAAAAACCACTTTTCGCACTTGTGTTGGTGCAGGAAACCACTTTTGCACTTGTATTAGTGTGGAAAAATCACTTTTCGCACATGTGTTAGTGTTGAAAAACCACTTTTCGCACTTGTGTTAGTGTTGAAAAACCACTTTTCGCACTTGTGTTGGTGCAGGAAACCACTTTCGCACTTGTGTTGGTGCAGGAAACCACTTTTGCACTTGTATTAGTGTGGAAAAACCACTTTTTGCACTTGTGTTAGTGTTGAAAAACCACTTTTCGCACTTGTGTTAGTGTTGAAAAACCACTTTTCGCACTTCTGTTGGTGCAGGCAACCACTTTTGCACTTGTATTAGTGTGGAAAAAACACTTTTTGCACTTGTGATAGTGTTGAAAAACCACTTTTCGCACTTGTGTTAGTGTTGAAAAACCACTTTTCGCACTTGTGTTAGTGTTGAAAAACGACTTTTCGCACTTGTGTTGGTGCAGGAAACCACTTTTGCACTTGTATTAGTGTGGAAAAAACACTTTTTGCACTTGTGATAGTGTTGAAAAACCACTTTTCGCACTTGTGTTAGTGTTGAAAAACCACTTTTCGCACTTGTGTTGGTGCAGGAAACCACTTTTGCACTTGTAATAGTGTGGAAAAAACACTTTTTGCACTTGTGATAGTGTTGAAAAACCACTTTTCACACTTGTGTTAGTGTTGAAAAACCACTTTTCGCACTTGTGTTGGTGCAGGAAACCACTTTTGCTCTTGTATTAGTGTGGAAAAAACACTTTTCACACTTGTGTTAGTGTTGAAAAACCACTTTTCGCAATTGTGTTAGTGTTGAAAAACCACTTTTCGCACTTGTGTTGGTGCAGGAAACCACTTTTGCACTTGTATTAGTGTGGAAAAAACACTTTTCACACTTGTGTTAGTGTTGAAAAACCACTATTCACACTTGTGTTAGTGTTGAAAAACCACTTTTCACACTTGTGTTGGTGCAGGAAACCACTTTTGCACTTGTATTAGTGTGGAAAAAACACTTTTTGCACTTGTGATAGTGTTGAAAAACCACTTTTTGCACTTGTGTTAGTGTTGAAAAACCACTTTTCACACTTGTGTTAGTGTTGAAAAACCACTTTTCACACTTGTGTTGGTGCAGGAAACCACTTTTGCACTTGTATTAGTGTGGAAAAAACACTTTTTGCACTTGTGATAGTGTTGAAAAACCACTTTTCGCACTTGTGTTGGTGCAGGAAACCTCTTTTGCACTTGTATTAGTGTGGAAAAAACACTTTTTGCACTTGTGATAGTGTTGAAAAACCACTTTTCGCACTTGTGTTAGTGTTGAAAAACCCCTTTTCGCACTTGTGTTAGTGTTGAAAAACCACTTTTTGCACTTGTGTTGTTGCAGGAAACCACTTTTGCACTTGTATTAGTGTGGGAAAAACACTTTTTGCACTTGTGATAGTGTTGAAAAACCACTTTTCGCACTTGTGTTGGTGCAGGAAACCACTTTTGCACTTGTATTAGTGTGGAAAAAACACTTTTCGCACTTGTGTTAGTGTTGAAAAACCACTTTTCGCACTTATGTTTGTGTTGAAAAACCACTTTTCGCACTTGTGTTGGTGCAGGAAACCACTTTTGCACTTGTATTAGTGTGGAAAAAACACTTTTCACACTTGTGATAGTGTTGAAAAACCACTTTTCGCACTTGTGTTAGTGTTGAAAAACCACTTTTCGCACTTGTGTTGGTGCAGGAAACCACTTTTGCACTTGTATTAGTGTGGAAAAAACACTTTTTGCACTTGTGATAGTGTTGAAAAACCACTTTTCGCACTTGTGTTAGTGTTGAAAAACCACTTTTCGCACTTGTGTTGGTGCAGGAAACCACTTTTGCACTTGTATTAGTGTGGAAAAACCACTTTTCGCACTTGTGTTAGTGTTGAAAAACCACTTTTCGCACTTGTGTTAGTGTTGAAAAACCACATTTCGCACTTGTGTTGGTGCAGGAAACCACTTTTGCACTTGTATTAGTGTGGAAAAAACACTTTTCGCACTTGTGTTAGTGTTGAAAAACCGCTTTTCGCACTTGTGTTAGTGTTGAAAAACCACTTTTTGCACTTGTGATAATGTTGAAAAACCACTTTTCGCACTTGTGTTAGTGTTGAAAAACCACTTTTCGCACTTGTGTTGGTGCAGGAAACCACTTTTGCACTTGTATTAGTGTGGAAAAACCACTTTTCGCACTTGTGTTAGTGTTGAAAAACCACTTTTCGCACTTGTGTTGGTGCAGGAAACCACTTTTGCACTTGTATGAGTGTGGAAAAAAGACTTTTTGCACTTGTGATAGTGTTCAAAAACCACTTTTCGCACTTGTGTTAGTGTTGAAAAACCACTTTTCGCACTTGTGTTGGTGCAGGAAACCACTTTTGCACTTGTATTAGTGTGGAAAAATCACTTTTCGCACATGTGTTAGTGTTGAAAAACCACTTTTCGCACTTGTGTTAGTGTTGATAAACCACTTTTCGCACTTGTGTTGGTGCAGGAAACCACTTTCGCACTTGTGTTGGTGCAGGAAACCACTTTTGCACTTGTATTAGTGTGGAAAAACCACTTTTTGCACTTGTGTTAGTGTTGAAAAACCACTTTTCGCAATTGTGTTAGTGTTGAAAAACCACTTTTCGCACTTCTGTTGGTGCAGGAAACCACTTTTGCACTTGTATTAGTGTGGAAAAAACACTTTTTGCACTTGTGATAGTGTTGAAAAACCACTTTTCGCACTTGTGTTAGTGTTGAAAAACCACTTTTCGCACTTGTGTTAGTGTTGAAAAACCACTTTTCGCACTTGTGTTGGTGCAGGAAACCACTTTTGCACTTGTATTAGTGTGGAAAAAACACTTTTTGCACTTGTGATAGTGTTGAAAAACCACTTTTCGCACTTGTGTTAGTGTTGAAAAACCACTTTTCGCACTTGTGTTAGTGTTGAAAAACCACTTTTCGCACTTGTGTTGGTGCAGGAAACCACTTTTGCACTTGTATTAGTGTGGAAAAATCACTTTTCGCACATGTGTTAGTGTTGAAAAACCACTTTTCGCACTTGTGTTAGTGTTGAAAAACCACTTTTTGCACTTGTGTTGGTGCAGGAAACCACTTTTGCACTTGTATTAGTGTGGAAAAAACACTTTTTGCACTTGTGATAGTGGTGAAAAACCACTTTTCGCACTTGTGTTAGTGTTGAAAAACCACTTTTCGCATTTGTGTTGGTGCAGGAAACCACTTTTGCACTTGTATTAGTGTGGAAAAACCACTTTTCGCACTTGTGTTAGTGTTGAAAAACCACTTTTCGCACTTGTGTTAGTGTTGAAAAACCACTTTTCGCACTTGTGTTTGTGTTGAAAAACCACTTTTCGCACTTGTGTTGGTGCAGGAAACCACTTTTGCACTTGTATTAGTGTGGAAAAAACACTTTTTGCACTTGTGTTAGTGTTGAAAAACCACTTTTCGCACTTGTGTTAGTGTTGAAAAACCACTTTTCGCACTTGTGTTGGTGCAGGAAACCACTTTTGCACTTGTATTAGTGTGGAAAAAACACTTTTTGCACTTGTGATAGTGTTGAAAAACCACTTTTCGCACTTGTGTTAGTGTTGAAAAACCACACTTTCGCACTTGTGTTGGTGCAGGAAACCACTTTTGCACTTGTATTAGTGTGGAAAAAACACTTTTTGCACTTGTGATAGTGTTGAAAAACCAATTTTCGCACTTGTGTTAGTGTTGAAAAACCACTTTTCGCAATTCTGTTGGTGCAGGAAACCACTTTTACACTTGTATTAGTTTGGAAAAAAGACTTTTTGCACTTGTGATAGTGTTGAAAAACCACTTTTCGCACTTATGTTGGTGCAGGAAACCACTTTTGCACTTGTATTAGTGTGGAAAAAACACTTTTTGCACTTGTGATAGTGTTGAAAAACCACTTTTCGCACTTGTGTTGGTGCAGGAAACCACTTTTGCACTTGTATTAGTGTGGAAAAACCACTTTTCGCACATGTGTTAGTGTTGAAAAACCACTTTTTGCACTTGTGTTAGTGTTGAAAAACCACTTTTCGCACTTGTGTTGGTGCAGGAAACCACTTTTGCACTTGTATTAGTGTGGAAAAAACACTTTTCGCACTTGTGTTAGTGTTGAAAAACCACTTTTCGCACTTGTGTTAGTGTTGAAAAACCACTTTTCGCACTTGTGTTGGTGCAGGAAACTACTTTTGCACTTGTATTAGTGTGGAAAAAACACTTTTCGCACTTGTGTTAGTGTTGAAAAACCACTTTTCGCACTTGTGTTAGTGTTGAAAAACCACTTTTCGCACTTGTGTTTGTGTTGAAAAACCACTTTTCGCACTTGTGTTGGTGCAGGAAACCACTTTTGCACTTGTATTAGTGTGGAAAAAACACTTTTTGCACTTGTGTTAGTGTTGAAAAACCACTTTTCGCACTTGTGTTAGTGTTGAAAAACCACTTTTCGCACTTGTGTTGGTGCAGGAAACCACTTTTGCACTTGTATTAGTGTGGAAAAAACACTTTTTGCACTTGTGATAGTGTTGAAAAACCACTTTTCGCACTTGTGTTAGTGTTGAAAAACCACACTTTCGCACTTGTGTTGGTGCAGGAAACCACTTTTGCACTTGTATTAGTGTGGAAAAAACACTTTTTGCACTTGTGATAGTGTTGAAAAACCAATTTTCGCACTTGTGTTAGTGTTGAAAAACCACTTTTCGCAATTCTGTTGGTGCAGGAAACCACTTTTACACTTGTATTAGTTTGGAAAAAAGACTTTTTGCACTTGTGATAGTGTTGAAAAACCACTTTTCGCACTTATGTTGGTGCAGGAAACCACTTTTGCACTTGTATTAGTGTGGAAAAAACACTTTTTGCACTTGTGATAGTGTTGAAAAACCACTTTTCGCACTTGTGTTGGTGCAGGAAACCACTTTTGCACTTGTATTAGTGTGGAAAAACCACTTTTCGCACATGTGTTAGTGTTGAAAAACCACTTTTTGCACTTGTGTTAGTGTTGAAAAACCACTTTTCGCACTTGTGTTGGTGCAGGAAACCACTTTTGCACTTGTATTAGTGTGGAAAAAACACTTTTCGCACTTGTGTTAGTGTTGAAAAACCACTTTTCGCACTTGTGTTAGTGTTGAAAAACCACTTTTCGCACTTGTGTTGGTGCAGGAAACTACTTTTGCACTTGTATTAGTGTGGAAAAAACACTTTTTGCACTTGTGATATTGTTGAAAAACCACTTTTCGCACTTGTGTTAGTGTTGAAAAACCACACTTTCGCACTTGTGTTGGTGCAGGAAACCACTTTTGCACTTGTATTAGTGTGGAAAAAACACTTTTTGCACTTGTGATAGTGTTGAAAAACCACCTTTCGCACTTGTGTTAGTGTTGAAAAACTACTTTTCGCACTTGTGTTGGTGCAGGAAACCACTTTTGCACTTGTATTATTGTGGAAAAAACACTTTTTGCACTTGTGATAGTGTTGAAAAACCACTTTTCGCACTTGTGTTAGTGTTGAAAAACCACTTTTCGCACTTGTGTTGGTGCAGGAAACCACTTTTGCACTTGTATTAGTGTGGAAAAACCACTTTTCGCACTTGTGTTAGTGTTGAAAAACCACTTTTCGCACTTGTGTTAGTGTTGAAAAACCACTTTTCGCACTTGTGTTAGTGTTGAAAAACCACTTTTCACACTTGTGTTGGTGCAGGAAACCACTTTTGCACTTGTATTAGTGTGGAAAAACCACTTTTCGCACATGTGTTAGTGTTGAAAAACCACTTTTTGCACTTGTGTTAGTGTTGAAAAACCACTTTTCGCACTTGTGTTAGTGTTGAAAAACCACTTTTCGCCCTTGTGTTGGTGCAGGAAACCACTTTTGCACTTGTATTAGTGTGGAAAAACCACTTTTCGCACTTGTGTTAGTGTTGAAAAACCACTTTTCGCACTTGTGTTGGTGCAGGAAACCACTTTTGCACTTGTATTAGTGTGGAAAAACCACTTTTCGCACTTGTGTTAGTGTTGAAAAACCACTTTTTGCACTTGTGTTAGTGTTGAAAAACCACTTTTCACACTTGTGTTGGTGCAGGAAACCACTTTTGCACTTGTATTAGTGTGGAAAAAACACTTTTCGCACTTGTGTTAGTGTTGAAAAACCACTTTTCGCACTTGTGTTGGTGCAGGAAACCACTTTTGCACTTGTATTAGTGTGGAAAAACCACTTTTCGCACTTGTGTTAGTGTTGAAAAACCACTTTTTGCACTTGTGTTAGTGTTGAAAAACCACTTTTCACACTTGTGTTGGTGCAGGAAACCACTTTTGCACTTGTATTAGTGTGGAAAACCACTTTTCGCACTTGTGATAGTGTTGAAAAACCACTTTTTGCACTTGTGTTAGTGTTGAAAAACCACTTTTCACACTTGTGTTGGTGCAGGAAACCACTTTTGCACTTGTATTAGTGTGGAAATACCACTTTTCGCACTTGTGTTAGTGTTGAAAAACCACATTTCGCACTTGTTTTGGTGTAGGAAACCAATTTTGCACTTGTATTAGTGTGGAAAAACCACTTTTCGCACTTGTGTTAGTGTTGAAAAACCACTTTTCGCACTTGTGTTAGTGTTGAAAAACCACTTTTCGCACTTGTGTTAGTGTTGAAAAACCACTTTTTGCACTTGTGTTGGTGCAGGAAACCACTTTTGCACTTGTATTAGCGTGGGAAAAACAGTTTTTGCACTTGTGATAGTGTTGAAAAACCACTTTTCGCACTTGTGTTAGTGTTGAAAAACCACTTTTCGCACTTGTGTTGATGCAGGAAACCACTTTTGCACTTGTATTAGTGTGGAAAAACCACGTTTCGCACTTGTGTTAGTGTTGAAAAAACACTTTTCGCACTTGTGTTAGTGTTGAAAAACCACTTTTCGCACTTGTGTTGGTGCAGGAAACCACTTTTGCACTTGTATTAGTGTGGAAAAAACACTTTTTGCACTTGTGATAGTGTTGAAAAACCACTTTTCGCACTTGTGTTAGTGTTGAAAAACCACTTTTCGCCCTTGTGTTGGTGCAGGAAACCACTTTTGCACTTGTATTAGTGTGGAAAAACAACTTTTCGCACTTGTGTTAGTGTTGAAAAACCACTTTTCGCACTTGTGTTAGTGTTGAAAAACCACTTTTCGCACTTGTGTTAGTGTTGAAAAACCACTTTTCGCACTTGTGTTGGTGCAGGAAACCACTTTTGCACTTGTATTAGTGTGGAAAAAACACTTTTTGCACTTGTGTTAGTGTTGAAAAACCACTTTTCGCACTTGTGTTAGTATTGAAAAACCACTTTTCGCACTTGTGTTAGTGTTGAAAAACCACTTTTCGCACTTGTGTTGGTGCAGGAAACCACTTTTGCACTTGTATTAGTGTGGAAAAAACACTTTTTGCACTTGTGATAGTGTTGAAAAACCACTTTTCGCACTTGTGTTAGTGTTGAAAAACCACACTTTCGCACTTGTGTTGGTGCAGGAAACCACTTTTGCACTTGTATTAGTGTGGGAAAAACACTTTTTGCACTTGTGATAGTGTTGAAAAACCAATTTTCGCACTTGTGTTAGTGTTGAAAAACCACTTTTCGCACTTCTGTTGGTGCAGGAAACCACTTTTACACTTGTATTAGTGTGGGAAAAACACTTTTTGCACTTGTGATAGTGTTGAAAAACCACTTTTCGCACTTGTGTTAGTGTTGAAAAACCACTTTTCGCACTTGTGTTAGTGTTGAAAAACCACTTTTCGCACTTGTGTTGGTGCAGGAAACCACTTTTGCACTTGTATTAGTGTGGAAAAATCACTTTTCGCACATGTGTTAGTGTTGAAAAACCACTTTTCGCACTTGTGTTAGTGTTGAAAAACCACTTTTTGCACTTGTGTTGGTGCAGGAAACCACTTTTGCACTTGTATTAGTGTGGAAAAAACACTTTTTGCACTTGTGATAGTGTTGAAAAACCACTTTTCGCACTTGTGTTGGTGCAGGAAACCACTTTTGCACTTGTATTAGTGTGGAAAAAACACTTTTCGCACTTGTGTTAGTGTTGAAAAACCACTTTTCGCACTTGTGTTAGTGTTGAAAAACCACTTTTCGCACTTGTGTTGGTGCAGGAAACCACTTTTGCACTTGTATTGGTGTGGAAAAAACACTTTTTGCACTTGTGTTAGTGTTGAAAAACCACTTTTCGCACTTGTGTTAGTGTTGAAAAACCACTTTTCGCACTTGTGTTGGTGCAGGAAACCACTTTTGCACTTGTATTAGTGTGGAAAAAACACTTTTTGCACTTGTGATAGTGTTGAAAAACCACTTTTCGCACTTGTGTTAGTGTTGAAAAACCACACTTTCGCACTTGTGTTGGTGCAGGAAACCACTTTTGCACTTGTATTAGTGTGGAAAAAACACTTTTTGCACTTGTGTTAGTGTTGAAAAACCACTTTTCGCACTTGTGTTAGTGTTGAAAAACCACTTTTCGCACTTGTGTTGGTGCAGGAAACCACTTTTGCACTTGTATTAGTGTGGAAAAAACACTTTTTGCACTTGTGTTAGTGTTGAAAAACCACTTTTCGCACTTGTGTTAGTGTTGAAAAACCACTTTTCGCACTTGTGTTGGTGCAGGAAACCACTGTTGCACTTGTATTAGTGTGGAAAAAACACTTTTTGCACTTGTGATAGTGTTGAAAAACCACTTTTCGCACTTGTGTTAGTGTTGAAAAACCACACTTTCGCACTTGTGTTGGTGCAGGAAACCACTTTTGCACTTGTATTAGTGTGGAAAAAACACTTTTTGCACTTGTGATAGTGTTGAAAAACCAATTTTCGCACTTGTGTTAGTGTTGAAAAACCACTTTTCGCACTTCTGTTGGTGCAGGAAACCACTTTTACACTTGTATTAGTTTGGAAAAAAGACTTTTTGCACTTGTGATAGTGTTGAAAAACCACTTTTCGCACTTATGTTGGTGCAGGAAACCACTTTTGCACTTGTATTAGTGTGGAAAAAACACTTTTCGCACTTGTGTTAGTGTTGAAAAACCACTTTTCGCACTTGTGTTAGTGTTGAAAAACCACTTTTCGCACTTGTGTTAGTGTTGAAAAACCACTTTTCGCACTTGTGTTGGTGCAGGAAACCACTTTTGCACTTGTATTAGTGTGGAAAAAACACTTTTTGCACTTGTGATAGTGTTGAAAAACGACTTTTCGCACTTGTGTTAGTGTTGAAAAACCACTTTTCGCACTTGTGTTGGTGCAGGAAACCACTTTTGCACTTGTATTAGTGTGGAAAAAACACTTTTTGCACTTGTGATAGTGTTGAAAAACCACTTTTCGCACTTGTGTTAGTGTTGAAAAACCACATTTCGCACTTGTTTTGGTGTAGGAAACCAATTTTGCACTTGTATTAGTGTGGAAAACCACTTTTCGCACTTGTGTTAGTGTTGAAAAACCACTTTTTGCACTTGTGATAATGTTGAAAAACCACTTTTCGCACTTGTGTTAGTGTTGAAAAACCACTTTTCGCACTTGTGTTGGTGCAGGAAACCACTTTTGCACTTGTATTAGTGTGGAAAAACCACTTTTCGCACTTGTGTTAGTGTTGAAAAACCACTTTTCGCACTTGTGTTAGTGTTGAAAAACCACTTTTCGCACTTGTGTTGGTGCAGGAAACCACTTTTTGCACTTGTGATAGTGTTGAAAAACCACTTTTCGCACTTGTGTTAGTGTTGAAAAACCACTTTTCGCACTTGTGTTGGTGCAGTAAACCACTTTTGCACTTGTATTAGTGTGGAAAAACCACTTTTCGCACTTGTGTTAGTGTTGAAAAACCACTTTTCGCACTTGTGTTGGTGCAGGAAACCACTTTTGCACTTGTATTAGTGTTGAAAAACCACTTTCGCACTTGTGTTAGTGTTGAAAACCACTTTTCGCACTTGTGATAGTGTTGAAAAACCACTTTTCGCACTTGTGTTAGTGTTGAAAAAACACTTTTCGCACTTGTGTTGGTGCAGGAAACCACTTTTGCACTTGTATTAGTGTGGAAAAAACACTTTTTGCACTTGTGATAGTGTTGAAAAACCACTTTTCGCACTTGTGTTAGTGTTGAAAAACCACTTTTCGCACTTGTGTTAGTGTTGAAAAACCACTTTTCGCACTTGTGTTGGTGCAGGAAACCACTTTTGCACTTGTATTAGTGTGGGAAAAACACTTTTTGCACTTGCGATAGTGTTGAAAAACCACTTTTGGCACTTGTGTTAGTGTTGAAAAACCACTTTTCGCACTTGTGTTAGTGTTGAAAAACCACTTTTCGCACTTGTGTTAGTGTTGAAAAACCACTTTTCGCACTTGTGTTGGTGCAGGAAACCACTTTTGCACTTGTATTAGTGTGGAAAAAACACTTTTTGCACTTGTGATAGTGTTGAAAAACGACTTTTCGCACTTGTGTTAGTGTTGAAAAACCACTTTTCGCACTTGTGTTGGTGCAGGAAACCACTTTTGCACTTGTATTAGTGTGGAAAAAACACTTTTTGCACTTGTGATAGTGTTGAAAAACCACTTTTCGCACTTGTGTTAGTGTTGAAATACCACATTTCGCACTTGTTTTGGTGTAGGAAACCAATTTTGCACTTGTATTAGTGTGGAAAACCACTTTTCGCACTTGTGTTAGTGTTGAAAAACCACTTTTTGCACTTGTGATAATGTTGAAAAACCACTTTTCGCACTTGTGTTAGTGTTGAAAAACCACTTTTCGCACTTGTGTTGGTGCAGGAAACCACTTTTGCACTTGTATTAGTGTGGAAAAACCACTTTTCGCACTTGTGTTAGTGTTGAAAAACCACTTTTCGCACTTGTGTTGGTGCAGGAAACCACTTTTGCACTTGTATCAGTGTGGAAAAATCACTTTTCGCACATGTGTTAGTGTTGAAAAACCACTTTTCGCACTTGTGTTAGTGTTGAAAAACCACTTTTCGCACTTGTGTTGGTGCAGGAAACCACTTTCGCACTTGTGTTGGTGCAGGAAACCACTTTTGCACTTGTATTAGTGTGGAAAAACCACTTTTTGCACTTGTGTTAGTGTTGAAAAACCACTTTTCACACTTGTGTTAGTGTTGAAAAACCACTTTTCGCACTTCTGTTGGTGCAGGCAACCACTTTTGCACTTGTATTAGTGTGGAAAAAACACTTTTTGCACTTGTGATAGTGTTGAAAAACCACTTTTCGCACTTGTGTTAGTGTTGAAAAACCACTTTTCGCACTTGTGTTGGTGCAGGAAACCACTTTTGCACTTGTATTAGTGTGGAAAAAACACTTTTCACACTTGTGTTAGTGTTGAAAAACCACTTTTCGCAATTGTGTTTGTGTTGAAAAACCACTTTTCGCACTTGTGTTGGTGCAGGAAACCACTTTTGCACTTGTATTAGTGTGGAAAAAACACTTTTCACACTTGTGATAGTGTTGAAAAACCACTTTTCGCACTTGTGTTAGTGTTGAAAAACCACTTTTCGCACTTGTGTTGGTGCAGGAAACCACTTTTGCACTTGTATTAGTGTGGAAAAAACACTTTTTGCACTTGTGATAGTGTTGAAAAACCACTTTTCGCACTTGTGTTAGTGTTGAAAAACCACTTTTCGCACTTGTGTTGGTGCAGGAAACCACTTTTGCACTTGTATTAGTGTGGAAAAACCACTTTTCGCACTTGTGTTAGTGTTGAAAAACCACTTTTCGCACTTGTGTTAGTGTTGAAAAACCACATTTCGCACTTGTGTTGGTGCAGGAAACCACTTTTGCACTTGTATTAGTGTGGAAAAAACACTTTTCGCACTTGTGTTAGTGTTGAAAAACCGCTTTTCGCACTTGTGTTAGTGTTGAAAAACCACTTTTTGCACTTGTGATAATGTTGAAAAACCACTTTTCGCACTTGTGTTAGTGTTGAAAAACCACTTTTCGCACTTGTGTTGGTGCAGGAAACCACTTTTGCACTTGTATTAGTGTGGAAAAACCACTTTTCGCACTTGTGTTAGTGTTGAAAAACCACTTTTCGCACTTGTGTTGGTGCAGGAAACCACTTTTGCACTTGTATTAGTGTGGAAAAATCACTTTTCGCACATGTGTTAGTGTTGAAAAACCACTTTTCGCACTTGTGTTAGTGTTGATAAACCACTTTTCGCACTTGTGTTGGTGCAGGAAACCACTTTCGCACTTGTGTTGGTGCAGGAAACCACTTTCGCACTTGTGTTGGTGCAGGAAACCACTTTTGCACTTGTATTAGTGTGGAAAAACCACTTTTTGCACTTGTGTTAGTGTTGAAAAACCACTTTTCGCACTTGTGTTAGTGTTGAAAAACCACTTTTCGCACTTCTGTTGGTGCAGGAAACCACTTTTGCACTTGTATTAGTGTGGAAAAAACACTTTTTGCACTTGTGATAGTGTTGAAAAACCACTTTTCGCACTTGTGTTAGTGTTGAAAAACCACTTTTCGCACTTGTGTTAGTGTTGAAAAACCACTTTTCGCACTTGTGTTGGTGCAGGAAACCACTTTTGCACTTGTATTAGTGTGGAAAAAACACTTTTCACACTTGTGTTAGTGTTGAAAAACCACTTTTCGCAATTGTGTTTGTGTTGAAAAACCACTTTTCGCACTTGTGTTGGTGCAGGAAACCACTTTTGCACTTGTATTAGTGTGGAAAAACCACTTTTCGCACTTGTGTTAGTGTTGAAAAACCACTTTTTGCACTTCTGTTGGTGCAGGAAACCACTTTTGCACTTGTATTAGTGTGGAAAAACCAGTTTTCGCACTTGTTAGTGTTGAAAAACCACTTTTCGCACTTGTGTTAGTGTTGAAAAACCACTTTTCGCACTTGTGTTAGTGTTGAAAAACCACTTTTCGCACTTGTGTTGGTGCAGGAAACCACTTTTGCACTTGTATTAGTGTGGAAAAAACACTTTTCGCACTTGTGTTAGTGTTGAAAAACTACTTTTCGCACTTATGTTAGTGTTGAAAAAACACTTTTCGCACTTGTGTTAGTGTTGAAAAACCACTTTTCGCACTTGTGTTGGTGAAGGAAACCACTTTTGCACTTGTATTAGTGTTGAAAAACCACTTTTTGCACTTGTGTTAGTGTTGAAAAACCACACTTTCGCACTTGTGTTGGTGCAGGAAACCACTTTTGCACTTGTATTAGTGTGGAAAAAAACACTTTTTGCACTTGTGATAGTGTTGAAAAACCAATTTTCGCACTTGTGTTAGTGTTGAAAAACCACTTTTCGCACTTGTGTTGGTGCAGGAAACCACTTTTGCACTTGTATTAGTGTGGGAAAAACACTTTTTGCACTTGCGATAGTGTTGAAAAACCACTTTTGGCACTTGTGTTAGTGTTGAAAAACCACTTTTCGCACTTGTGTTAGTGTTGAAAAACCACTTTTCGCACTTGTGTTGGTGCAGGAAACCACTTTTTGCACTTGTGATAGTGTTGAAAAACCACTTTTCGCACTTGTGTTAGTGTTGAAAAACCACTTTTCGCACTTGTGTTGGTGCAGTAAACCACTTTTGCACTTGTATTAGTGTGGAAAAACCACTTTTCGCACTTGTGTTAGTGTTGAAAAACCACTTTTCGCACTTGTGTTGGTGCAGGAAACCACTTTTGCACTTGTATTAGTGTTGAAAAACCACTTTCGCACTTGTGTTAGTGTTGAAAACCACTTTTCGCACTTGTGATAGTGTTGAAAAACCACTTTTCGCACTTGTGTTAGTGTTGAAAAAACACTTTTCGCACTTGTGTTGGTGCAGGAAACCACTTTTGCACTTGTATTAGTGTGGAAAAATCACTTTTTGCACATGTGTTAGTGTTGAAAAACCACTTTTCGCACTTTTGTTAGTGTTGAAAAACCACTTTTCGCACTTGTGTTGGTGCAGGAAACCACTTTTGCACTTGTATTAGTGTGGAAAAAACACTTTTTGCACTTGTGATAGTGTTGAAAAACCACTTTTCGCACTTGTGTTAGTGTTGAAAAACCACTTTTCGCACTTGTGTTAGTGTTGAAAAACCACTTTTCGCACTTGTGTTGGTGCAGGAAACCACTTTTGCACTTGTATTAGTGTGGAAAAAACACTTTTCGCACTTGTGTTAGTGTTGAAAAACCACTTTTCGCACTTGTGTTAGTGTTGAAAAACCACTTTTCGCACTTGTGTTAGTGTTGAAAAACCACTTTTCGCACTTGTGTTGGTGCAGGAAACCACTTTTGCACTTGTATTAGTGTGGAAAAAACACTTTTTGCACTTGTGATAGTGTTGAAAAACGACTTTTCGCACTTGTGTTAGTGTTGAAAAACCACTTTTCGCACTTGTGTTGGTGCAGGAAACCACTTTTGCACTTGTATTAGTGTGGAAAAAACACTTTTTGCACTTGTGATAGTGTTGAAAAACCACTTTTCGCACTTGTGTTAGTGTTGAAAAACCACATTTCGCACTTGTTTTGGTGTAGGAAACCAATTTTGCACATGTATTAGTGTGGAAAACCACTTTTCGCACTTGTGTTAGTGTTGAAAAACCACTTTTTGCACTTGTGATAATGTTGAAAAACCACTTTTCGCACTTGTGTTAGTGTTGAAAAACCACTTTTCGCACTTGTGTTGGTGCAGGAAACCACTTTTGCACTTGTATTAGTGTGGAAAAACCACTTTTCGCACTTGTGTTAGTGTTGAAAAACCACTTTTCGCACTTGTGTTGGTGCAGGAAACCACTTTTGCACTTGTATTAGTGTGGAAAAATCACTTTTCGCACATGTGTTAGTGTTGAAAAACCACTTTTCGCACTTGTGTTAGTGTTGAAAAACCACTTTTCGCACTTGTGTTGGTGCAGGAAACCACTTTCGCACTTGTGTTGGTGCAGGAAACCACTTTTGCACTTGTATTAGTGTGGAAAAACCACTTTTTGCACTTGTGTTAGTGTTGAAAAACCACTTTTCGCACTTGTGTTAGTGTTGAAAAACCACTTTTCGCACTTCTGTTGGTGCAGGCAACCACTTTTGCACTTGTATTAGTGTGGAAAAAACACTTTTTGCACTTGTGATAGTGTTGAAAAACCACTTTTCGCACTTGTGTTAGTGTTGAAAAACCACTTTTCGCACTTGTGTTAGTGTTGAAAAACGACTTTTCGCACTTGTGTTGGTGCAGGAAACCACTTTTGCACTTGTATTAGTGTGGAAAAAACACTTTTTGCACTTGTGATAGTGTTGAAAAACCACTTTTCGCACTTGTGTTAGTGTTGAAAAACCACTTTTCGCACTTGTGTTGGTGCAGGAAACCACTTTTGTACTTGTATTAGTGTGGAAAAAACACTTTTTGCACTTGTGATAGTGTTGAAAAACCACTTTTCACACTTGTGTTAGTGTTGAAAAACCACTTTTCGCACTTGTGTTGGTGCAGGAAACCACTTTTGCTCTTGTATTAGTGTGGAAAAAACACTTTTCACACTTGTGTTAGTGTTGAAAAACCACTTTTCGCAATTGTGTTAGTGTTGAAAAACCACTTTTCGCACTTGTGTTGGTGCAGGAAACCACTTTTGCACTTGTATTAGTGTGGAAAAAACACTTTTCACACTTGTGTTAGTGTTGAAAAACCACTATTCACACTTGTGTTAGTGTTGAAAAACCACTTTTCGCACTTGTGTTGGTGCAGGAAACCACTTTTGCACTTGTATTAGTGTGGGAAAAACACTTTTTGCACTTGCGATAGTGTTGAAAAACCACTTTTGGCACTTGTGTTAGTGTTGAAAAACCACTTTTCGCACTTGTGTTAGTGTTGAAAAACCACTTTTCGCACTTGTGTTGGTACAGTAAACCACTTTTGCACTTGTATTAGTGTGGAAAAACCACTTTTCGCACTTGTGTTAGTGTTGAAAAACCACTTTTCGCACTTGTGTTGGTGCAGGAAACCACTTTTGCACTTGTATTAGTGTTGAAAAACCACTTTCGCACTTGTGTTAGTGTTGAAAACCACTTTTCGCACTTGTGATAGTGTTGAAAAACCACTTTTCGCACTTGTGTTAGTGTTGAAAAAACACTTTTCGCACTTGTGTTGGTGCAGGAAACCACTTTTGCACTTGTATTAGTGTGGAAAAATCACTTTTTGCACATGTGTTAGTGTTGAAAAACCACTTTTCGCACTTTTGTTAGTGTTGAAAAACCACTTTTCGCACTTGTGTTGGTGCAGGAAACCACTTTTGCACTTGTATTAGTGTGGAAAAAACACTTTTTGCACTTGTGATAGTGTTGAAAAACCACTTTTCGCACTTGTGTTAGTGTTGAAAAACCACTTTTCGCACTTGTGTTAGTGTTGAAAAACCACTTTTCGCACTTGTGTTGGTGCAGGAAACCACTTTTGCACTTGTATTAGTGTGGAAAAAACACTTTTCGCACTTGTGTTAGTGTTGAAAAACCACTTTTCGCACTTGTGTTAGTGTTGAAAAACCACTTTTCGCACTTGTGTTAGTGTTGAAAAACCACTTTTCGCACTTGTGTTGGTGCAGGAAACCACTTTTGCACTTGTATTAGTGTGGAAAAAACACTTTTTGCACTTGTGATAGTGTTGAAAAACGACTTTTCGCACTTGTGTTAGTGTTGAAAAACCACTTTTCGCACTTGTGTTGGTGCAGGAAACCACTTTTGCACTTGTATTAGTGTGGAAAAAACACTTTTTGCACTTGTGATAGTGTTGAAAAACCACTTTTCGCACTTGTGTTAGTGTTGAAAAACCACATTTCGCACTTGTTTTGGTGTAGGAAACCAATTTTGCACTTGTATTAGTGTGGAAAACCACTTTTCGCACTTGTGTTAGTGTTGAAAAACCACTTTTTGCACTTGTGATAATGTTGAAAAACCACTTTTCGCACTTGTGTTAGTGTTGAAAAACCACTTTTTGCACTTGTGTTGGTGCAGGAAACCACTTTTGCACTTGTATTAGTGTGGAAAAACCACTTTTCGCACTTGTGTTAGTGTTGAAAAACCACTTTTCGCACTTGTGTTGGTGCAGGAAACCACTTTTGCACTTGTATTAGTGTGGAAAAATCACTTTTCGCACATGTGTTAGTGTTGAAAAACCACTTTTCGCACTTGTGTTAGTGTTGAAAAACCACTTTTCGCACTTGTGTTGGTGCAGGAAACCACTTTCGCACTTGTGTTGGTGCAGGAAACCACTTTTGCACTTGTATTAGTGTGGAAAAACCACTTTTTGCACTTGTGTTAGTGTTGAAAAACCACTTTTCGCACTTGTGTTAGTGTTGAAAAACCACTTTTCGCACTTCTGTTGGTGCAGGCAACCACTTTTGCACTTGTATTAGTGTGGAAAAAACACTTTTTGCACTTGTGATAGTGTTGAAAAACCACTTTTCGCACTTGTGTTAGTGTTGAAAAACCACTTTTCGCACTTGTGTTAGTGTTGAAAAACGACTTTTCGCACTTGTGTTGGTGCAGGAAACCACTTTTGCACTTGTATTAGTGTGGAAAAAACACTTTTTGCACTTGTGATAGTGTTGAAAAACCACTTTTCGCACTTGTGTTAGTGTTGAAAAACCACTTTTCGCACTTGTGTTGGTGCAGGAAACCACTTTTGCACTTGTAATAGTGTGGAAAAAACACTTTTTGCACTTGTGATAGTGTTGAAAAACCACTTTTCACACTTGTGTTAGTGTTGAAAAACCACTTTTCGCACTTGTGTTGGTGCAGGAAACCACTTTTGCTCTTGTATTAGTGTGGAAAAAACACTTTTCACACTTGTGTTAGTGTTGAAAAACCACTTTTCGCAATTGTGTTAGTGTTGAAAAACCACTTTTCGCACTTGTGTTGGTGCAGGAAACCACTTTTGCACTTGTATTAGTGTGGAAAAAACACTTTTCACACTTGTGTTAGTGTTGAAAAACCACTATTCACACTTGTGTTAGTGTTGAAAAACCACTTTTCACACTTGTGTTGGTGCAGGAAACCACTTTTGCACTTGTATTAGTGTGGAAAAAACACTTTTTGCACTTGTGATAGTGTTGAAAAACCACTTTTTGCACTTGTGTTAGTGTTGAAAAACCACTTTTCACACTTGTGTTAGTGTTGAAAAACCACTTTTCACACTTGTGTTGGTGCAGGAAACCACTTTTGCACTTGTATTAGTGTGGAAAAAACACTTTTTGCACTTGTGATAGTGTTGAAAAACCACTTTTCGCACTTGTGTTAGTGTTGAAAAACCCCTTTTCGCACTTGTGTTAGTGTTGAAAAACCACTTTTTGCACTTGTGTTGTTGCAGGAAACCACTTTTGCACTTGTATTAGTGTGGGAAAAACACTTTTTGCACTTGTGATAGTGTTGAAAAACCACTTTTCGCACTTGTGTTGGTGCAGGAAACCACTTTTGCACTTGTATTAGTGTGGAAAAAACACTTTTCGCACTTGTGTTAGTGTTGAAAAACCACTTTTCGCACTTGTGTTGGTGCAGGAAACCACTTTTGCACTTGTATTAGTGTGGAAAAACCACTTTTCGCACTTGTTAATGTTGAAAAACCACTTTTCGCACTTGTGTTAGTGTTGAAAAACCACTTTTCGCACTTGTGTTAGTGTTGAAAAACCACTTTTCGCACTTGTGTTGGTGCAGGAAACCACTTTTGCACTTGTATTAGTGTGGAAAAAACACTTTTCGCACTTGTGTTAGTGTTGAAAAACTACTTTTCGCACTTATGTTAGTGTTGAAAAACCACTTTTCGCACTTGTGTTGGTGAAGGAAACCACTTTTGCACTTGTATTAGTGTTGAAAAACCACTTTTTGCACTTGTGTTAGTGTTGAAAAACCACACTTTCGCACTTGTGTTGGTGCAGGAAACCACTTTTGCACTTGTATTAGTGTGGAAAAAACACTTTTTGCACTTGTGATAGTGTTGAAAAACCAATTTTCGCACTTGTGTTAGTGTTGAAAAACCACTTTTCGCACTTGTGTTGGTGCAGGAAACCACTTTTGCACTTGTATTAGTGTGGGAAAAACACTTTTTGCACTTGCGATAGTGTTGAAAAACCACTTTTGGCACTTGTGTTAGTGTTGAAAAACCACTTTTCGCACTTGTGTTAATGTTGAAAAACCACTTTTCGCACTTGTGTTGGTGCAGGAAACCACTTTTTGCACTTGTGATAGTGTTGAAAAACCACTTTTCGCACTTGTGTTAGTGTTGAAAAACCACTTTTCGCACTTGTGTTGGTGCAGTAAACCACTTTTGCACTTGTATTAGTGTGGAAAAACCACTTTTCGCACTTGTGTTAGTGTTGAAAAACCACTTTTCGCACTTGTGTTGGTGCAGGAAACCACTTTTGCACTTGTATTAGTGTTGAAAAACCACTTTCGCACTTGTGTTAGTGTTGAAAACCACTTTTCGCACTTGTGATAGTGTTGAAAAACCACTTTTCGCACTTGTGTTAGTGTTGAAAAAACACTTTTCGCACTTGTGTTGGTGCAGGAAACCACTTTTGCACTTGTATTAGTGTGGAAAAATCACTTTTTGCACATGTGTTAGTGTTGAAAAACCACTTTTCGCACTTTTGTTAGTGTTGAAAAACCACTTTTCGCACTTGTGTTGGTGCAGGAAACCACTTTTGCACTTGTATTAGTGTGGAAAAAACACTTTTTGCACTTGTGATAGTGTTGAAAAACCACTTTTCGCACTTGTGTTAGTGTTGAAAAACCACTTTTCGCACTTGTGTTAGTGTTGAAAAACCACTTTTCGCACTTGTGTTGGTGCAGGAAACCACTTTTGCACTTGTATTAGTGTGGAAAAAACACTTTTCGCACTTGTGTTAGTGTTGAAAAACCACTTTTCGCACTTGTGTTAGTGTTGAAAAACCACTTTTCGCACTTGTGTTAGTGTTGAAAAACCACTTTTCGCACTTGTGTTGGTGCAGGAAACCACTTTTGCACTTGTATTAGTGTGGAAAAAACACTTTTTGCACTTGTGATAGTGTTGAAAAACGACTTTTCACACTTGTGTTAGTGTTGAAAAACCACTTTTCGCACTTGTGTTGGTGCAGGAAACCACTTTTGCACTTGTATTAGTGTGGAAAAAACACTTTTTGCACTTGTGATAGTGTTGAAAAACCACTTTTCGCACTTGTGTTAGTGTTGAAAAACCACATTTCGCACTTGTTTTGGTGTAGGAAACCAATTTTGCACTTGTATTAGTGTGGAAAACCACTTTTCGCACTTGTGTTAGTGTTGAAAAACCACTTTTTGCACTTGTGATAATGTTGAAAAACCACTTTTCGCACTTGTGTTAGTGTTGAAAAACCACTTTTCGCACTTGTGTTGGTGCAGGAAACCACTTTTGCACTTGTATTAGTGTGGAAAAACCACTTTTCGCACTTGTGTTAGTGTTGAAAAACCACTTTTCGCACTTGTGTTGGTGCAGGAAACCACTTTTGCACTTGTATTAGTGTGGAAAAATCACTTTTCGCACATGTGTTAGTGTTGAAAAACCACTTTTCGCACTTGTGTTAGTGTTGAAAAACCACTTTTCGCACTTGTGTTGGTGCAGGAAACCACTTTCGCACTTGTGTTGGTGCAGGAAACCACTTTTGCACTTGTATTAGTGTGGAAAAACCACTTTTTGCACTTGTGTTAGTGTTGAAAAACCACTTTTCGCACTTGTGTTAGTGTTGAAAAACCACTTTTCGCACTTCTGTTGGTGCAGGCAACCACTTTTGCACTTGTATTAGTGTGGAAAAAACACTTTTTGCACTTGTGATAGTGTTGAAAAACCACTTTTCGCACTTGTGTTAGTGTTGAAAAACCACTTTTCGCACTTGTGTTAGTGTTGAAAAACGACTTTTCGCACTTGTGTTGGTGCAGGAAACCACTTTTGCACTTGTATTAGTGTGGAAAAAACACTTTTTGCACTTGTGATAGTGTTGAAAAACCACTTTTCGCACTTGTGTTAGTGTTGAAAAACCACTTTTCGCACTTGTGTTGGTGCAGGAAACCACTTTTGCACTTGTAATAGTGTGGAAAAAACACTTTTTGCACTTGTGATAGTGTTGAAAAACCACTTTTCACACTTGTGTTAGTGTTGAAAAACCACTTTTCGCACTTGTGTTGGTGCAGGAAACCACTTTTGCTCTTGTATTAGTGTGGAAAAAACACTTTTCACACTTGTGTTAGTGTTGAAAAACCACTTTTCGCAATTGTGTTAGTGTTGAAAAACCACTTTTCGCACTTGTGTTGGTGCAGGAAACCACTTTTGCACTTGTATTAGTGTGGAAAAAACACTTTTCACACTTGTGTTAGTGTTGAAAAACCACTATTCACACTTGTGTTAGTGTTGAAAAACCACTTTTCACACTTGTGTTGGTGCAGGAAACCACTTTTGCACTTGTATTAGTGTGGAAAAAACACTTTTTGCACTTGTGATAGTGTTGAAAAACCACTTTTTGCACTTGTGTTAGTGTTGAAAAACCACTTTTCACACTTGTGTTAGTGTTGAAAAACCACTTTTCACACTTGTGTTGGTGCAGGAAACCACTTTTGCACTTGTATTAGTGTGGAAAAAACACTTTTTGCACTTGTGATAGTGTTGAAAAACCACTTTTCGCACTTGTGTTGGTGCAGGAAACCTCTTTTGCACTTGTATTAGTGTGGAAAAAACACTTTTTGCACTTGTGATAGTGTTGAAAAACCACTTTTCGCACTTGTGTTAGTGTTGAAAAACCCCTTTTCGCACTTGTGTTAGTGTTGAAAAACCACTTTTTGCACTTGTGTTGTTGCAGGAAACCACTTTTGCACTTGTATTAGTGTGGGAAAAACACTTTTTGCACTTGTGATAGTGTTGAAAAACCACTTTTCGCACTTGTGTTGGTGCAGGAAACCACTTTTGCACTTGTATTAGTGTGGAAAAAACACTTTTCGCACTTGTGTTAGTGTTGAAAAACCACTTTTCGCACTTATGTTTGTGTTGAAAAACCACTTTTCGCACTTGTGTTGGTGCAGGAAACCACTTTTGCACTTGTATTAGTGTGGAAAAAACACTTTTCACACTTGTGATAGTGTTGAAAAACCACTTTTCGCACTTGTGTTAGTGTTGAAAAACCACTTTTCGCACTTGTGTTGGTGCAGGAAACCACTTTTGCACTTGTATTAGTGTGGAAAAAACACTTTTTGCACTTGTGATAGTGTTGAAAAACCACTTTTCGCACTTGTGTTAGTGTTGAAAAACCACTTTTCGCACTTGTGTTGGTGCAGGAAACCACTTTTGCACTTGTATTAGTGTGGAAAAACCACTTTTCGCACTTGTGTTAGTGTTGAAAAACCACTTTTCGCACTTGTGTTAGTGTTGAAAAACCACATTTCGCACTTGTGTTGGTGCAGGAAACCACTTTTGCACTTGTATTAGTGTGGAAAAAACACTTTTCGCACTTGTGTTAGTGTTGAAAAACCGCTTTTCGCACTTGTGTTAGTGTTGAAAAACCACTTTTTGCACTTGTGATAATGTTGAAAAACCACTTTTCGCACTTGTGTTAGTGTTGAAAAACCACTTTTCGCACTTGTGTTGGTGCAGGAAACCACTTTTGCACTTGTATTAGTGTGGAAAAACCACTTTTCGCACTTGTGTTAGTGTTGAAAAACCACTTTTCGCACTTGTGTTGGTGCAGGAAACCACTTTTGCACTTGTATGAGTGTGGAAAAAAGACTTTTTGCACTTGTGATAGTGTTCAAAAACCACTTTTCGCACTTGTGTTAGTGTTGAAAAACCACTTTTCGCACTTGTGTTGGTGCAGGAAACCACTTTTGCACTTGTATTAGTGTGGAAAAATCACTTTTCGCACATGTGTTAGTGTTGAAAAACCACTTTTCGCACTTGTGTTAGTGTTGATAAACCACTTTTCGCACTTGTGTTGGTGCAGGAAACCACTTTCGCACTTGTGTTGGTGCAGGAAACCACTTTCGCACTTGTGTTGGTGCAGGAAACCACTTTTGCACTTGTATTAGTGTGGAAAAACCACTTTTTGCACTTGTGTTAGTGTTGAAAAACCACTTTTCGCAATTGTGTTAGTGTTGAAAAACCACTTTTCGCACTTCTGTTGGTGCAGGAAACCACTTTTGCACTTGTATTAGTGTGGAAAAAACACTTTTTGCACTTGTGATAGTGTTGAAAAACCACTTTTCGCACTTGTGTTAGTGTTGAAAAACCACTTTTCGCACTTGTGTTAGTGTTGAAAAACCACTTTTCGCACTTGTGTTGGTGCAGGAAACCACTTTTGCACTTGTATTAGTGTGGAAAAAACACTTTTTGCACTTGTGATAGTGTTGAAAAACCACTTTTCGCACTTGTGTTAGTGTTGAAAAACCACTTTTCGCACTTGTGTTAGTGTTGAAAAACCACTTTTCGCACTTGTGTTGGTGCAGGAAACCACTTTTGCACTTGTATTAGTGTGGAAAAATCACTTTTCGCACATGTGTTAGTGTTGAAAAACCACTTTTCGCACTTGTGTTAGTGTTGAAAAACCACTTTTTGCACTTGTGTTGGTGCAGGAAACCACTTTTGCACTTGTATTAGTGTGGAAAAAACACTTTTTGCACTTGTGATAGTGGTGAAAAACCACTTTTCGCACTTGTGTTAGTGTTGAAAAACCACTTTTCGCATTTGTGTTGGTGCAGGAAACCACTTTTGCACTTGTATTAGTGTGGAAAAACCACTTTTCGCACTTGTGTTAGTGTTGAAAAACCACTTTTCGCACTTGTGTTAGTGTTGAAAAACCACTTTTCGCACTTGTGTTTGTGTTGAAAAACCACTTTTCGCACTTGTGTTGGTGCAGGAAACCACTTTTGCACTTGTATTAGTGTGGAAAAAACACTTTTTGCACTTGTGTTAGTGTTGAAAAACCACTTTTCGCACTTGTGTTAGTGTTGAAAAACCACTTTTCGCACTTGTGTTGGTGCAGGAAACCACTTTTGCACTTGTATTAGTGTGGAAAAAACACTTTTTGCACTTGTGATAGTGTTGAAAAACCACTTTTCGCACTTGTGTTAGTGTTGAAAAACCACACTTTCGCACTTGTGTTGGTGCAGGAAACCACTTTTGCACTTGTATTAGTGTGGAAAAAACACTTTTTGCACTTGTGATAGTGTTGAAAAACCAATTTTCGCACTTGTGTTAGTGTTGAAAAACCACTTTTCGCAATTCTGTTGGTGCAGGAAACCACTTTTACACTTGTATTAGTTTGGAAAAAAGACTTTTTGCACTTGTGATAGTGTTGAAAAACCACTTTTCGCACTTATGTTGGTGCAGGAAACCACTTTTGCACTTGTATTAGTGTGGAAAAAACACTTTTTGCACTTGTGATAGTGTTGAAAAACCACTTTTCGCACTTGTGTTGGTGCAGGAAACCACTTTTGCACTTGTATTAGTGTGGAAAAACCACTTTTCGCACATGTGTTAGTGTTGAAAAACCACTTTTTGCACTTGTGTTAGTGTTGAAAAACCACTTTTCGCACTTGTGTTGGTGCAGGAAACCACTTTTGCACTTGTATTAGTGTGGAAAAAACACTTTTCGCACTTGTGTTAGTGTTGAAAAACCACTTTTCGCACTTGTGTTAGTGTTGAAAAACCACTTTTCGCACTTGTGTTGGTGCAGGAAACTACTTTTGCACTTGTATTAGTGTGGAAAAAACACTTTTCGCACTTGTGTTAGTGTTGAAAAACCACTTTTCGCACTTGTGTTAGTGTTGAAAAACCACTTTTCGCACTTGTGTTTGTGTTGAAAAACCACTTTTCGCACTTGTGTTGGTGCAGGAAACCACTTTTGCACTTGTATTAGTGTGGAAAAAACACTTTTTGCACTTGTGTTAGTGTTGAAAAACCACTTTTCGCACTTGTGTTAGTGTTGAAAAACCACTTTTCGCACTTGTGTTGGTGCAGGAAACCACTTTTGCACTTGTATTAGTGTGGAAAAAACACTTTTTGCACTTGTGATAGTGTTGAAAAACCACTTTTCGCACTTGTGTTAGTGTTGAAAAACCACACTTTCGCACTTGTGTTGGTGCAGGAAACCACTTTTGCACTTGTATTAGTGTGGAAAAAACACTTTTTGCACTTGTGATAGTGTTGAAAAACCAATTTTCGCACTTGTGTTAGTGTTGAAAAACCACTTTTCGCAATTCTGTTGGTGCAGGAAACCACTTTTACACTTGTATTAGTTTGGAAAAAAGACTTTTTGCACTTGTGATAGTGTTGAAAAACCACTTTTCGCACTTATGTTGGTGCAGGAAACCACTTTTGCACTTGTATTAGTGTGGAAAAAACACTTTTTGCACTTGTGATAGTGTTGAAAAACCACTTTTCGCACTTGTGTTGGTGCAGGAAACCACTTTTGCACTTGTATTAGTGTGGAAAAACCACTTTTCGCACATGTGTTAGTGTTGAAAAACCACTTTTTGCACTTGTGTTAGTGTTGAAAAACCACTTTTCGCACTTGTGTTGGTGCAGGAAACCACTTTTGCACTTGTATTAGTGTGGAAAAAACACTTTTCGCACTTGTGTTAGTGTTGAAAAACCACTTTTCGCACTTGTGTTAGTGTTGAAAAACCACTTTTCGCACTTGTGTTGGTGCAGGAAACTACTTTTGCACTTGTATTAGTGTGGAAAAAACACTTTTTGCACTTGTGATATTGTTGAAAAACCACTTTTCGCACTTGTGTTAGTGTTGAAAAACCACACTTTCGCACTTGTGTTGGTGCAGGAAACCACTTTTGCACTTGTATTAGTGTGGAAAAAACACTTTTTGCACTTGTGATAGTGTTGAAAAACCACCTTTCGCACTTGTGTTAGTGTTGAAAAACTACTTTTCGCACTTGTGTTGGTGCAGGAAACCACTTTTGCACTTGTATTATTGTGGAAAAAACACTTTTTGCACTTGTGATAGTGTTGAAAAACCACTTTTCGCACTTGTGTTAGTGTTGAAAAACCACTTTTCGCACTTGTGTTGGTGCAGGAAACCACTTTTGCACTTGTATTAGTGTGGAAAAACCACTTTTCGCACTTGTGTTAGTGTTGAAAAACCACTTTTCGCACTTGTGTTAGTGTTGAAAAACCACTTTTCGCACTTGTGTTAGTGTTGAAAAACCACTTTTCACACTTGTGTTGGTGCAGGAAACCACTTTTGCACTTGTATTAGTGTGGAAAAACCACTTTTCGCACATGTGTTAGTGTTGAAAAACCACTTTTTGCACTTGTGTTAGTGTTGAAAAACCACTTTTCGCACTTGTGTTAGTGTTGAAAAACCACTTTTCGCCCTTGTGTTGGTGCAGGAAACCACTTTTGCACTTGTATTAGTGTGGAAAAACCACTTTTCGCACTTGTGTTAGTGTTGAAAAACCACTTTTCGCACTTGTGTTGGTGCAGGAAACCACTTTTGCACTTGTATTAGTGTGGAAAAACCACTTTTCGCACTTGTGTTAGTGTTGAAAAACCACTTTTTGCACTTGTGTTAGTGTTGAAAAACCACTTTTCACACTTGTGTTGGTGCAGGAAACCACTTTTGCACTTGTATTAGTGTGGAAAAAACACTTTTCGCACTTGTGTTAGTGTTGAAAAACCACTTTTCGCACTTGTGTTGGTGCAGGAAACCACTTTTGCACTTGTATTAGTGTGGAAAAACCACTTTTCGCACTTGTGTTAGTGTTGAAAAACCACTTTTTGCACTTGTGTTAGTGTTGAAAAACCACTTTTCACACTTGTGTTGGTGCAGGAAACCACTTTTGCACTTGTATTAGTGTGGAAAACCACTTTTCGCACTTGTGATAGTGTTGAAAAACCACTTTTTGCACTTGTGTTAGTGTTGAAAAACCACTTTTCACACTTGTGTTGGTGCAGGAAACCACTTTTGCACTTGTATTAGTGTGGAAATACCACTTTTCGCACTTGTGTTAGTGTTGAAAAACCACATTTCGCACTTGTTTTGGTGTAGGAAACCAATTTTGCACTTGTATTAGTGTGGAAAAACCACTTTTCGCACTTGTGTTAGTGTTGAAAAACCACTTTTCGCACTTGTGTTAGTGTTGAAAAACCACTTTTCGCACTTGTGTTAGTGTTGAAAAACCACTTTTTGCACTTGTGTTGGTGCAGGAAACCACTTTTGCACTTGTATTAGCGTGGGAAAAACAGTTTTTGCACTTGTGATAGTGTTGAAAAACCACTTTTCGCACTTGTGTTAGTGTTGAAAAACCACTTTTCGCACTTGTGTTGATGCAGGAAACCACTTTTGCACTTGTATTAGTGTGGAAAAACCACGTTTCGCACTTGTGTTAGTGTTGAAAAAAACACTTTTCGCACTTGTGTTAGTGTTGAAAAACCACTTTTCGCACTTGTGTTGGTGCAGGAAACCACTTTTGCACTTGTATTAGTGTGGAAAAAACACTTTTTGCACTTGTGATAGTGTTGAAAAACCACTTTTCGCACTTGTGTTAGTGTTGAAAAACCACTTTTCGCCCTTGTGTTGGTGCAGGAAACCACTTTTGCACTTGTATTAGTGTGGAAAAACAACTTTTCGCACTTGTGTTAGTGTTGAAAAACCACTTTTCGCACTTGTGTTAGTGTTGAAAAACCACTTTTCGCACTTGTGTTAGTGTTGAAAAACCACTTTTCGCACTTGTGTTGGTGCAGGAAACCACTTTTGCACTTGTATTAGTGTGGAAAAAAACACTTTTTGCACTTGTGTTAGTGTTGAAAAACCACTTTTCGCACTTGTGTTAGTATTGAAAAACCACTTTTCGCACTTGTGTTAGTGTTGAAAAACCACTTTTCGCACTTGTGTTGGTGCAGGAAACCACTTTTGCACTTGTATTAGTGTGGAAAAAACACTTTTTGCACTTGTGATAGTGTTGAAAAACCACTTTTCGCACTTGTGTTAGTGTTGAAAAACCACACTTTCGCACTTGTGTTGGTGCAGGAAACCACTTTTGCACTTGTATTAGTGTGGGAAAAACACTTTTTGCACTTGTGATAGTGTTGAAAAACCAATTTTCGCACTTGTGTTAGTGTTGAAAAACCACTTTTCGCACTTCTGTTGGTGCAGGAAACCACTTTTACACTTGTATTAGTGTGGGAAAAACACTTTTTGCACTTGTGATAGTGTTGAAAAACCACTTTTCGCACTTGTGTTAGTGTTGAAAAACCACTTTTCGCACTTGTGTTAGTGTTGAAAAACCACTTTTCGCACTTGTGTTGGTGCAGGAAACCACTTTTGCACTTGTATTAGTGTGGAAAAATCACTTTTCGCACATGTGTTAGTGTTGAAAAACCACTTTTCGCACTTGTGTTAGTGTTGAAAAACCACTTTTTGCACTTGTGTTGGTGCAGGAAACCACTTTTGCACTTGTATTAGTGTGGAAAAAACACTTTTTGCACTTGTGATAGTGTTGAAAAACCACTTTTCGCACTTGTGTTGGTGCAGGAAACCACTTTTGCACTTGTATTAGTGTGGAAAAAACACTTTTCGCACTTGTGTTAGTGTTGAAAAACCACTTTTCGCACTTGTGTTAGTGTTGAAAAACCACTTTTCGCACTTGTGTTGGTGCAGGAAACCACTTTTGCACTTGTATTGGTGTGGAAAAAACACTTTTTGCACTTGTGTTAGTGTTGAAAAACCACTTTTCGCACTTGTGTTAGTGTTGAAAAACCACTTTTCGCACTTGTGTTGGTGCAGGAAACCACTTTTGCACTTGTATTAGTGTGGAACACTTTTTGCACTTGTGATAGTGTTGAAAAACCACTTTTCGCACTTGTGTTAGTGTTGAAAAACCACACTTTCGCACTTGTGTTGGTGCAGGAAACCACTTTTGCACTTGTATTAGTGTGGAAAAAACACTTTTTGCACTTGTGTTAGTGTTGAAAAACCACTTTTCGCACTTGTGTTAGTGTTGAAAAACCACTTTTCGCACTTGTGTTGGTGCAGGAAACCACTTTTGCACTTGTATTAGTGTGGAAAAAACACTTTTTGCACTTGTGTTAGTGTTGAAAAACCACTTTTCGCACTTGTGTTAGTGTTGAAAAACCACTTTTCGCACTTGTGTTGGTGCAGGAAACCACTGTTGCACTTGTATTAGTGTGGAAAAAACACTTTTTGCACTTGTGATAGTGTTGAAAAACCACTTTTCGCACTTGTGTTAGTGTTGAAAAACCACACTTTCGCACTTGTGTTGGTGCAGGAAACCACTTTTGCACTTGTATTAGTGTGGAAAAAACACTTTTTGCACTTGTGATAGTGTTGAAAAAACCAATTTTCGCACTTGTGTTAGTGTTGAAAAACCACTTTTCGCACTTCTGTTGGTGCAGGAAACCACTTTTACACTTGTATTAGTTTGGAAAAAAGACTTTTTGCACTTGTGATAGTGTTGAAAAACCACTTTTCGCACTTATGTTGGTGCAGGAAACCACTTTTGCACTTGTATTAGTGTGGAAAAAACACTTTTTGCACTTGTGATAGTGTTGAAAAACCACTTTTCGCACTTGTGTTGGTGCAGGAAACCACTTTTGCACTTGTAATAGTGTGGAAAAACCACTTTTCGCACATGTGTTAGTGTTGAAAAAAACCACTTTTTGCACTTGTGTTAGTGTTGAAAAACCACTTTTCGCACTTGTGTTGGTGCAGGAAACCACTTTTGCACTTGTATTAGTGTGGAAAAAACACTTTTCGCACTTGTGTTAGTGTTGAAAAACCACTTTTCGCACTTGTGTTAGTGTTGAAAAACCACTTTTCGCACTTGTGTTAGTGTTGAAAAACCACTTTTCGCACTTGTGTTGGTGCAGGAAACTACTTTTGCACTTGTATTAGTGTGGAAAAAACACTTTTTGCACTTGTGATATTGTTGAAAAACCACTTTTCGCACTTGTGTTAGTGTTGAAAAACCACACTTTCGCACTTGTGTTGGTGCAGGAAACCACTTTTGCACTTGTATTAGTGTGGAAAAAACACTTTTTGCACTTGTGATAGTGTTGAAAAACCACTTTTCGCACTTGTGTTAGTGTTGAAAAACTACTTTTCGCACTTGTGTTGGTGCAGGAAACCACTTTTGCACTTGTATTAGTGTGGAAAAAAACACTTTTTGCACTTGTGATAGTGTTGAAAAACCACTTTTCGCACTTGTGTTAGTGTTGAAAAACCACTTTTCGCATTTGTGTTGGTGCAGGAAACCACTTTTGCACTTGTATTAGTGTGGAAAAACCACTTTTCGCACTTGTGTTAGTGTTGAAAAACCACTTTTCGCACTTGTGTTAGTGTTGAAAAACCACTTTTCGCACTTGTGTTAGTGTTGAAAAACCACTTTTCACACTTGTGTTGGTGCAGGAAACCACTTTTGCACTTGTATTAGTGTGGAAAAACCACTTTTCGCACATGTGTTAGTGTTGAAAAACCACTTTTTGCACTTGTGTTAGTGTTGAAAAACCACTTTTCGCACTTGTGTTAGTGTTGAAAAACCACTTTTCGCCCTTGTGTTGGTGCAGGAAACCACTTTTGCACTTGTATTAGTGTGGAAAAACCACTTTTCGCACTTGTGTTAGTGTTGAAAAACCACTTTTCGCACTTGTGTTGGTGCAGGAAACCACTTTTGCACTTGTATTAGTGTGGAAAAACCACTTTTCGCACTTGTGTTAGTGTTGAAAAACCACTTTTTGCACTTGTGTTAGTGTTGAAAAACCACTTTTCACACTTGTGTTGGTGCAGGAAACCACTTTTGCACTTGTATTAGTGTGGAAAAAACACTTTTTGCACTTGTGATAGTGTTGAAATACCACTTTTCGCACTTGTGTTAGTGTTGAAAAACCACATTTCGCACTTGTTTTGGTGTAGGAAACCAATTTTGCACTTGTATTAGTGTGGAAAAACCACTTTTCGCACTTGTGTTAGTGTTGAAAAACCACTTTTCGCACTTGTGTTAGTGTTGAAAAACCACTTTTCGCACTTGTGTTAGTGTTGAAAAACCACTTTTCGCACTTGTGTTGGTGCAGGAAACCACTTTTGCACTTGTATTAGCGTGGGAAAAACAGTTTTTGCACTTGTGATAGTGTTGAAAAACCACTTTTCGCACTTGTGTTAGTGTTGAAAAACCACTTTTCGCACTTGTGTTGATGCAGGAAACCACTATTGCACTTGTATTAGTGTGGAAAAACCACTTTTCGCACATGTGTTAGTGTTGAAAAACCACTTTTTGCACTTGTGTTAGTGTTGAAAAACCACTTTTCGCACTTGTGTTAGTGTTGAAAAACCACTTTTCGCCCTTGTGTTGGTGCAGGAAACCACTTTTGCACTTGTATTAGTGTGGAAAAACCACTTTTCGCACTTGTGTTAGTGTTGAAAAACCACTTTTCGCACTTGTGTTGGTGCAGGAAACCACTTTTGCACTTGTATTAGTGTGGAAAAACCACTTTTCGCACTTGTGTTAGTGTTGAAAAACCACTTTTTGCACTTGTGTTAGTGTTGAAAAACCACTTTTCACACTTGTGTTGGTGCAGGAAACCACTTTTGCACTTGTATTAGTGTGGAAAAAAACACTTTTCGCACTTGTGTTAGTGTTGAAAAACCACTTTTCGCACTTGTGTTGGTGCAGGAAACCACTTTTGCACTTGTATTAGTGTGGAAAAAACCACTTTTCGCACTTGTGTTAGTGTTGAAAAACCACTTTTTGCACTTGTGTTAGTGTTGAAAAACCACTTTTCACACTTGTGTTGGTGCAGGAAACCACTTTTGCACTTGTATTAGTGTGGAAAACCACTTTTCGCACTTGTGATAGTGTTGAAAAACCACTTTTTGCACTTGTGTTAGTGTTGAAAAACCACTTTTCACACTTGTGTTGGTGCAGGAAACCACTTTTGCACTTGTATTAGTGTGGAAATACCACTTTTCGCACTTGTGTTAGTGTTGAAAAACCACATTTCGCACTTGTTTTGGTGTAGGAAACCAATTTTGCACTTGTATTAGTGTGGAAAAACCACTTTTCGCACTTGTGTTAGTGTTGAAAAACCACTTTTCGCACTTGTGTTAGTGTTGAAAAACCACTTTTCGCACTTGTGTTAGTGTTGAAAAACCACTTTTTTCACTTGTGTTGGTGCAGGAAACCACTTTTGCACTTGTATTAGCGTGGGAAAAACAGTTTTTGCACTTGTGATAGTGTTGAAAAACCACTTTTCGCACTTGTGTTAGTGTTGAAAAACCACTTTTCGCACTTGTGTTGATGCAGGAAACCACTTTTGCACTTGTATTAGTGTGGAAAAACCACGTTTCGCACTTGTGTTAGTGTTGAAAAAACACTTTTCGCACTTGTGTTAGTGTTGAAAAACCACTTTTCGCACTTGTGTTGGTGCAGGAAACCACTTTTGCACTTGTATTAGTGTGGAAAAAACACTTTTTGCACTTGTGATAGTGTTGAAAAACCACTTTTCGCACTTGTGTTAGTGTTGAAAAACCACTTTTCGCCCTTGTGTTGGTGCAGGAAACCACTTTTGCACTTGTATTAGTGTGGAAAAACAACTTTTCGCACTTGTGTTAGTGTTGAAAAACCACTTTTCGCACTTGTGTTAGTGTTGAAAAACCACTTTTCGCACTTGTGTTAGTGTTGAAAAACCACTTTTCGCACTTGTGTTGGTGCAGGAAACCACTTTTGCACTTGTATTAGTGTGGAAAAAAACACTTTTTGCACTTGTGTTAGTGTTGAAAAACCACTTTTCGCACTTGTGTTAGTATTGAAAAACCACTTTTCGCACTTGTGTTAGTGTTGAAAAACCACTTTTCGCACTTGTGTTGGTGCAGGAAACCACTTTTGCACTTGTATTAGTGTGGAAAAAACACTTTTTGCACTTGTGATAGTGTTGAAAAACCACTTTTCGCACTTGTGTTAGTGTTGAAAAACCACACTTTCGCACTTGTGTTGGTGCAGGAAACCACTTTTGCACTTGTATTAGTGTGGGAAAAACACTTTTTGCACTTGTGATAGTGTTGAAAAACCAATTTTCGCACTTGTGTTAGTGTTGAAAAACCACTTTTCGCACTTCTGTTGGTGCAGGAAACCACTTTTACACTTGTATTAGTGTGGGAAAAACACTTTTTGCACTTGTGATAGTGTTGAAAAACCACTTTTCGCACTTGTGTTAGTGTTGAAAAACCACTTTTCGCACTTGTGTTAGTGTTGAAAAACCACTTTTCGCACTTGTGTTGGTGCAGGAAACCACTTTTGCACTTGTATTAGTGTGGAAAAATCACTTTTCGCACATGTGTTAGTGTTGAAAAACCACTTTTCGCACTTGTGTTAGTGTTGAAAAACCACTTTTTGCACTTGTGTTGGTGCAGGAAACCACTTTTGCACTTGTATTAGTGTGGAAAAAACACTTTTTGCACTTGTGATAGTGTTGAAAAACCACTTTTCGCACTTGTGTTGGTGCAGGAAACCACTTTTGCACTTGTATTAGTGTGGAAAAAACACTTTTCGCACTTGTGTTAGTGTTGAAAAACCACTTTTCGCACTTGTGTTAGTGTTGAAAAACCACTTTTCGCACTTGTGTTGGTGCAGGAAACCACTTTTGCACTTGTATTGGTGTGGAAAAAAACACTTTTTGCACTTGTGTTAGTGTTGAAAAACCACTTTTCGCACTTGTGTTAGTGTTGAAAAACCACTTTTCGCACTTGTGTTGGTGCAGGAAACCACTTTTGCACTTGTATTAGTGTGGAAAAAACACTTTTTGCACTTGTGATAGTGTTGAAAAACCACTTTTCGCACTTGTGTTAGTGTTGAAAAACCACACTTTCGCACTTGTGTTGGTGCAGGAAACCACTTTTGCACTTGTATTAGTGTGGAAAAAACACTTTTTGCACTTGTGTTAGTGTTGAAAAACCACTTTTCGCACTTGTGTTAGTGTTGAAAAACCACTTTTCGCACTTGTGTTGGTGCAGGAAACCACTTTTGCACTTGTATTAGTGTGGAAAAAACACTTTTTGCACTTGTGTTAGTGTTGAAAAACCACTTTTCGCACTTGTGTTAGTGTTGAAAAACCACTTTTCGCACTTGTGTTGGTGCAGGAAACCACTGTTGCACTTGTATTAGTGTGGAAAAAACACTTTTTGCACTTGTGATAGTGTTGAAAAACCACTTTTCGCACTTGTGTTAGTGTTGAAAAACCACACTTTCGCACTTGTGTTGGTGCAGGAAACCACTTTTGCACTTGTATTAGTGTGGAAAAAACACTTTTTGCACTTGTGATAGTGTTGAAAAACCAATTTTCGCACTTGTGTTAGTGTTGAAAAACCACTTTTCGCACTTCTGTTGGTGCAGGAAACCACTTTTACACTTGTATTAGTTTGGAAAAAAGACTTTTTGCACTTGTGATAGTGTTGAAAAACCACTTTTCGCACTTATGTTGGTGCAGGAAACCACTTTTGCACTTGTATTAGTGTGGAAAAAACACTTTTTGCACTTGTGATAGTGTTGAAAAACCACTTTTCGCACTTGTGTTGGTGCAGGAAACCACTTTTGCACTTGTAATAGTGTGGAAAAACCACTTTTCGCACATGTGTTAGTGTTGAAAAACCACTTTTTGCACTTGTGTTAGTGTTGAAAAACCACTTTTCGCACTTGTGTTGGTGCAGGAAACCACTTTTGCACTTGTATTAGTGTGGAAAAAACACTTTTCGCACTTGTGTTAGTGTTGAAAAACCACTTTTCGCACTTGTGTTAGTGTTGAAAAACCACTTTTCGCACTTGTGTTGGTGCAGGAAACTACTTTTGCACTTGTATTAGTGTGGAAAAAACACTTTTTGCACTTGTGATATTGTTGAAAAACCACTTTTCGCACTTGTGTTAGTGTTGAAAAACCACACTTTCGCACTTGTGTTGGTGCAGGAAACCACTTTTGCACTTGTATTAGTGTGGAAAAAACACTTTTTGCACTTGTGATAGTGTTGAAAAACCACTTTTCGCACTTGTGTTAGTGTTGAAAAACTACTTTTCGCACTTGTGTTGGTGCAGGAAACCACTTTTGCACTTGTATTAGTGTGGAAAAAACTCTTTTTGCACTTGTGATAGTGTTGAAAAACCACTTTCGCACTTGTGTTAGTGTTGAAAAACCACTTTTCGCACTTGTGTTGGTGCAGGAAACCACTTTTGCACTTGTATTAGTGTGGAAAAACCACTTTTCGCACTTGTGTTAGTGTTGAAAAACCACTTTTCGCACTTGTGTTAGTGTTGAAAAACCACTTTTCGCACTTGTGTTAGTGTTGAAAAACCACTTTTCACACTTGTGTTGGTGCAGGAAACCACTTTTGCACTTGTATTAGTGTGGAAAAACCACTTTTCGCACATGTGTTGGTGTTGAAAAACCACTTTTTGCACTTGTGTTAGTGTTGAAAAACCACTTTTCGCACTTGTGTTAGTGTTGAAAAACCACTTTTCGCCCTTGTGTTGGTGCAGGAAACCACTTTTGCACTTGTATTAGTGTGGAAAAACCACTTTTCGCACTTGTGTTAGTGTTGAAAAACCACTTTTCGCACTTGTGTTGGTGCAGGAAACCACTTTTGCACTTGTATTAGTGTGGAAAAACCACTTTTCGCACTTGTGTTAGTGTTGAAAAACCACTTTTTGCACTTGTGTTAGTGTTGAAAAACCACTTTTCACACTTGTGTTGGTGCAGGAAACCACTTTTGCACTTGTATTAGTGTGGAAAAAACACTTTTTGCACTTGTGATAGTGTTGAAATACCACTTTTCGCACTTGTGTTAGTGTTGAAAAACCACATTTCGCACTTGTTTTGGTGTAGGAAACCAATTTTGCACTTGTATTAGTGTGGAAAAACCACTTTTCGCACTTGTGTTAGTGTTGAAAAACCACTTTTCGCACTTGTGTTAGTGTTGAAAAACCACTTTTCGCACTTGTGTTAGTGTTGAAAAACCACTTTTCGCACTTGTGTTGGTGCAGGAAACCACTTTTGCACTTGTATTAGCGTGGGAAAAACAGTTTTTGCACTTGTGATAGTGTTGAAAAACCACTTTTCGCACTTGTGTTAGTGTTGAAAAACCACTTTTCGCACTTGTGTTGATGCAGGAAACCACTTTTGCACTTGTATTAGTGTGGAAAAACCACGTTTCGCACTTGTGTTAGTGTTGAAAAAACACTTTTCGCACTTGTGTTAGTGTTGAAAAACCACTTTTCGCACTTGTTTTGGTGCAGGAAACCACTTTTGCACTTGTATTAGTGTGGAAAAATCACTTTTCGCACATGTGTTAGTGTTGAAAAACCACTTTTCGCACTTGTGTTAGTGTTGAAAAACCACTTTTCGCACTTGTGTTGGTGCAGGAAACCACTTTTGCACTTGTATTAGTGTGGAAAAAACACTTTTTGCACTTGTGATAGTGTTGAAAAACCACTTTTCGCACTTGTGTTAGTGTTGAAAAACCACTTTTCGCACTTGTGTTGGTGCAGGAAACCACTTTTGCACTTGTATTAGTGTGGAAAAACCACTTTTCACACTTGTGTTAGTGTTGAAAAACCACTTTTCGCACTTGTGTTAGTGTTGAAAAACCACTTTTCGCACTTGTGTTAGTGTTGAAAAACCACTTTTCGCACTTGTGTTGGTGCAGGAAACCACTTTTGCACTTGTATTAGTGTGGAAAAAACACTTTTTGCACTTGTGTTAGTGTTGAAAAACCACTTTTCGCACTTGTGTTAGTATTGAAAAACCACTTTTCGCACTTGTGTTAGTGTTGAAAAACCACTTTTTGCACTTGTGTTGGTGCAGGAAACCACTTTTGCACTTGTATTAGTGTGGAAAAAAACACTTTTTGCACTTGTGATAGTGTTGAAAAACCACTTTTCGCACTTGTGTTAGTGTTGAAAAACCACACTTTCGCACTTGTGTTGGTGCAGGAAACCACTTTTGCACTTGTATTAGTGTGGGAAAAACACTTTTTGCACTTGTGATAGTGTTGAAAAACCAATTTTCGCACTTGTGTTAGTGTTGAAAAACCACTTTTCGCACTTCTGTTGGTGCAGGAAACCACTTTTACACTTGTATTAGTGTGGGAAAAACACTTTTTGCACTTGTGATAGTGTTGAAAAACCACTTTTCGCACTTGTGTTAGTGTTGAAAAACCACTTTTCGCACTTGTGTTAGTGTTGAAAAACCACTTTTCGCACTTGTGTTGGTGCAGGAAACCACTTTTGCACTTGTATTAGTGTGGAAAAATCACTTTTCGCACATGTGTTAGTGTTGAAAAACCACTTTTCGCACTTGTGTTAGTGTTGAAAAACCACTTTTTGCACTTGTGTTGGTGCAGGAAACCACTTTTGCACTTGTATTAGTGTGGAAAAAACACTTTTTGCACTTGTGATAGTGTTGAAAAACCACTTTTCGCACTTGTGTTGGTGCAGGAAACCACTTTTGCACTTGTATTAGTGTGGAAAAAACACTTTTCGCACTTGTGTTAGTGTTGAAAAACCACTTTTCGCACTTGTGTTAGTGTTGAAAAACCACTTTTCGCACTTGTGTTGGTGCAGGAAACCACTTTTGCACTTGTATTAGTGTGGAAAAAACACTTTTTGCACTTGTGATAGTGTTGAAAAACCACTTTTCGCACTTGTGTTAGTGTTGAAAAACCACTTTTCGCACTTGTGTTGGTGCAGGAAACCACTTTTGCACTTGTATTAGTGTGGAAAAAACACTTTTTGCACTTGTGATAGTGTTGAAAAACCACTTTTCGCACTTGTGTTAGTGTTGAAAAACCACTTTTCGCACTTGTGTTGGTGCAGGAAACCACTTTTGCACTTGTATTAGTGTGGAAAAACCACTTTTCGCACTTGTGTTAGTGTTGAAAAACCACTTTTCGCACTTGTGTTAGTGTTGAAAAACCACTTTTCGCACTTGTGTTAGTGTTGAAAAACCACATTTCGCACTTGTGTTGGTGCAGGAAACCACTTTTGCACTTGTATTAGTGTGGAAAAAACACTTTTCGCATTTGTGTTAGTGTTGAAAAACCACTTTTCGCACTTGTGTTAGTGTTGAAAAACCACTTTTCGCACTTGTGTTAGTGTTGAAAAACCACTTTTCGCACTTGTGTTGGTGCAGGAAACCACTTTTGCACTTGTATTCGTGTGGAAAAAACACTTTTTGCACTTGTGATAGTGTTGAAAAACCACTTTTCGCACTTGTGTTAGTGTTGAAAAACCACTTTTCGCACTTGTGTTGGTGCAGGAAACCACTTTTGCACTTGTATTAGTGTGGAAAAATCACTTTTCGCACATGTGTTAGTGTTGAAAAACCACTTTTCGCACTTGTGTTAGTGTTGAAAAACCACTTTTCGCACTTGTGTTGGTGCAGGAAACCACTTTTGCACTTGTATTAGTGTGGAAAAAACACTTTTTGCACTTGTGATAGTGTTGAAAAGCCACTTTTCGCACTTGTGTTAGTGTTGAAAAACCACTTTTCGCACTTGTGTTGGTGCAGGAAACCACTTTTGCACTTGTATTAGTGTGGAAAAACCACTTTTCGCACTTGTGTTAGTGTTGAAAAACCACTTTTCGCACTTGTGTTAGTGTTGAAAAACCACTTTTCGCACTTGTGTTAGTGTTGAAAAACCACTTTTCGCACTTGTGTTGGTGCAGGAAACCACTTTTGCACTTGTATTAGTGTGGAAAAAACACTTTTCGCACTTGTGTTAGTGTTGAAAACCACTTTTCGCACTTGTGTTAGTATTGAAAAACCACTTTTCGCACTTGTGTTAGTGTTGAAAAACCACTTTTCGCACTTGCGTTGGTGCAGGAAACCACTTTTGCACTTGTATTAGTGTGGAAAAAAGACTTTTTGCACTTGTGATAGTGTTGAAAAACCACTTTTCGCACTTGTGTTAGTGTTGAAAAACCACTTTTCGCACTTGTGTTGGTGCAGGAAACCACTTTTGCACTTGTATTAGTGTGGAAAAATCACTTTTCGCACATGTGTTAGTGTTGAAAAACCACTTTTCGCACTTGTGTTAGTGTTGAAAAACCACTTTTCGCACTTGTGTTGGTGCAGGAAACCACTTTTGCACTTGTATTAGTGTGGAAAAAACACTTTTTGCACTTGTGATAGTGTTGAAAAACCACTTTTCGCACTTGTGTTAGTGTTGAAAAACCACTTTTCGCACTTGTGTTGGTGCAGGAAACGACTTTTGCACTTGTATTAGTGTGGAAAAACCACTTTTCGCACTTGTGTTAGTGTTGAAAAACCACTTTTCGCACTTGTGTTAGTGTTGAAAAACCACTTTTCGCACTTGTGTTGGTGCAGGAAACCACTTTTGCACTTGTATTAGTGTGGAAAAAACACTTTTCGCACTTGTGTTAGTGTTGAAAAACCACTTTTCGCACTTGTGTTAGTATTGAAAAACCACTTTTCGCACTTGTGTTAGTGTTGAAAAACCACATTTCGCACTTGTGTTGGTGCAGGAAACCACTTTTGCACTTGTATTAGTGTGGAAAAAACACTTTTCGCACTTGTGTTAGTGTTGAAAAACCACTTTTCGCACTTGTGTTAGTGTTGAAAAACCACTTTTCGCACTTGTGTTAGTGTTGAAAAACCACTTTTCGCACTTGTGTTGGTGCAGGAAACCACTTTTGCACTTGTATTAGTGTGGAAAAAACACTTTTTGCACTTGTGATAGTGTTGAAAAACCACTTTTCGCACTTGTGTTAGTGTTGAAAAACCACTTTTCGCACTTGTGTTGGTGCAGGAAACCACTTTTGCACTTGTATTAGTGTGGAAAAATCACTTTTCGCACATGTGTTAGTGTTGAAAAACCACTTTTCGCACTTGTGTTAGTGTTGAAAAACCACTTTTCGCACTTGTGTTGGTGCAGGAAACCACTTTTGCACTTGTATTAGTGTGGAAAAAACACTTTTTGCACTTGTGATAGTGTTGAAAAGCCACTTTTCGCACTTGTGTTAGTGTTGAAAAACCACTTTTCGCACTTGTGTTGGTGCAGGAAACCACTTTTGCACTTGTATTAGTGTGGAAAAACCACTTTTCGCACTTGTGTTAGTGTTGAAAAACCACTTTTCGCACTTGTGTTAGTGTTGAAAAACCACTTTTCGCACTTGTGTTAGTGTTGAAAAACCACTTTTCGCACTTGTGTTGGTGCAGGAAACCACTTTTGCACTTGTATTAGTGTGGAAAAAACACTTTTCGCACTTGTGTTAGTGTTGAAAACCACTTTTCGCACTTGTGTTAGTATTGAAAAACCACTTTTCGCACTTGTGTTAGTGTTGAAAAACCACTTTTCGCACTTGCGTTGGTGCAGGAAACCACTTTTGCACTTGTATTAGTGTGGAAAAAAGACTTTTTGCACTTGTGATAGTGTTGAAAAACCACTTTTCGCACTTGTGTTAGTGTTGAAAAACCACTTTTCGCACTTGTGTTGGTGCAGGAAACCACTTTTGCACTTGTATTAGTGTGGAAAAATCACTTTTCGCACATGTGTTAGTGTTGAAAAACCACTTTTCGCACTTGTGTTAGTGTTGAAAAACCACTTTTCGCACTTGTGTTGGTGCAGGAAACCACTTTTGCACTTGTATTAGTGTGGAAAAAACACTTTTTGCACTTGTGATAGTGTTGAAAAACCACTTTTCGCACTTGTGTTAGTGTTGAAAAACCACTTTTCGCACTTGTGTTGGTGCAGGAAACGACTTTTGCACTTGTATTAGTGTGGAAAAACCACTTTTCGCACTTGTGTTAGTGTTGAAAAACCACTTTTCGCACTTGTGTTAGTGTTGAAAAACCACTTTTCGCACTTGTGTTGGTGCAGGAAACCACTTTTGCACTTGTATTAGTGTGGAAAAAACACTTTTCGCACTTGTGTTAATGTTGAAAAACCACTTTTCGCACTTGTGTTAGTGTTGAAAAACCACTTTTCGCACTTGTGTTGGTGCAGGAAACCACTTTTGCACTTGTATTAGTGTGGAAAAAACACTTTTTGCACTTGTGATAGTGTTGAAAAACCACTTTTCGCACTTGTGTTGGTGCAGGAAACCACTTTTGCACTTGTGATAGTGTTGAAAAGCCACTTTTCGCACTTGTGTTAGTGTTGAAAAACCACTTTTCGCACTTGTGTTGGTGCAGGAAACCACTTTTGCACTTGTATTAGTGTGGAAAAACCACTTTTCGCACTTGTGTTAGTGTTGAAAAACCACTTTCCGCACCTGTGTTAGTGTTGAAAAACCACTTTTCGCACTTGTGTTAGTGTTGAAAAACCACTTTTCGCACTTGTGTTGGTGCAGGAAACCACTTTTGCACTTGTATTAGTGTGGAAAAAACACTTTTCGCACTTGTGTTAGTGTTGAAAACCACTTTTCGCACTGTGTTAGTGTTGAAAAACCACTTTTCGCACTTGTGTTAGTGTTGAAAAACCACTTTTCGCACTTGCGTTGGTGCAGGAAACACTTTTGCACTTGTATTAAGTGTGGAAAAAAGACTTTTTGCACTTGTGATTAGTGTTGAAAAACCACTTTTCGCACTTGTGTTAGTGTTGAAAAAACCACTTTTCGCACTTGTGTTAGTGTTGAAAAACCACTTTTCGCACTTGTGTTGGTGCAGGAAACCACTTTTGCACTTGTATTAGTGTGGAAAAAACACTTTTTGCACTTGTGATAGTGTTGAAAAACCACTTTTCGCACTTGTGTTAGTGTTGAAAAACCACACTTTCGCACTTGTGTTGGTGCAGGAAACCACTTTTGCACTTGTATTAGTGTGGAAAAAACACTTTTTGCACTTGTGATAGTGTTGAAAAACCAATTTTCGCACTTGTGTTAGTGTTGAAAAACCACTTTTCGCACTTGTGTTGGTGCAGGAAACCACTTTTACACTTGTATTAGTGTGGGAAAAACACTTTTTGCACTTGTGATAGTGTTGAAAAACCACTTTTCGCACTTGTGTTAGTGTTGAAAAACCACTTTTCGCACTTGTGTTAGTGTTGAAAAACCACTTTTCGCACTTGTGTTGGTGCAGGAAACCACTTTTGCACTTGTATTCGTGTGGAAAAAAACACTTTTTGCACTTGTGATAGTGTTGAAAAAACCACTTTTCGCACTTGTGTTAGTGTTGAAAAACCACTTTTCGGGACTTGTGTTGGTGCAGGGAAACCACTTTTGCACTTGTATTAGTGTGGAAAAACCACTTTTCGCACTTGTGTTAGTGTTGAAAAACCACTTTTCGCACTTGTGTTGGTGCAGGAAACCACTTTTGCACTTGTATTAGTTTGGAAAAAAGACTTTTTGCACTTGTGATAGTGTTGAAAAACCACTTTTCGCACTTGTGTTAGTGTTGAAAAACCACTTTTCGCACTTGTGTTGATGCAGGAAACCACTTTTGCACTTGTATTAGTGTGGAAAAACCACGTTTCGCACTTGTGTTAGTGTTGAAAAAACACTTTTCACACTTGTGTTAGTGTTGAAAAACCACTTTTCGCACTTGCGTTGGTGCAGGAAACCACTTTTGCACTTGTATTAGTGTGGAAAAAAGACTTTTTGCACTTGTGATAGTGTTGAAAAACCACTTTTCGCACTTGTGTTAGTGTTGAAAAACCACTTTTCGCACTTGTGTTGGTGCAGGAAACCACTTTTGCACTTGTATTAGTGTGGAAAAATCACTTTTCGCACATGTGTTAGTGTTGAAAAACCACTTTTCGCACTTGTGTTAGTGTTGAAAAACCACTTTTCGCACTTGTGTTGGTGCAGGAAACCACTTTTGCACTTGTATTAGTGTGGAAAAAACACTTTTTTGCACTTGTGATAGTGTTGAAAAACCACTTTTCGCACTTGTGTTAGTGTTGAAAAACCACTTTTCGCACTTGTGTTGGTGCAGGAAACCACTTTTGCACTTGTATTAGTGTGGAAAAACCACTTTTTGCACTTGTGTTAGTGTTGAAAAACCACTTTTCGCACTTGTGTTAGTGTTGAAAAACCACTTTTCGCACTTGTGTTGGTGCAGGAAACCACTTTTGCACTTGTATTAGTGTGGAAAAATCACTTTTCGCACATGTGTTAGTGTTGAAAAACCACTTTTCGCACTTGTGTTAGTGTTGAAAAACCACTTTTTGCACTTGTGTTGGTGCAGGAAACCACTTTTGCACTTGTATTAGTGTTGAAAAACCACTTTTCGCACTTGTGTTAGTGTTGAAAAACCACTTTTCGCACTTGTGTTAGTGTTGAAAAACCACTTTTCGCACTTGTGTTGGTGCAGGAAACCACTTTTGCACTTGTATTAGTGTGGAAAAATCACTTTTCGCACATGTGTTAGTGTTGAAAAACCACTTTTCGCACTTGTGTTAGTGTTGAAAAACCACTTTTTGCACTTGTGTTGGTGCAGGAAACCACTTTTGCACTTGTATTAGTGTGGAAAACACTTTTTGCACTTGTGATAGTGTTGAAAAACCACTTTTCGCACTTGTGTTGGTGCAGGAAACCACTTTTGCACTTGTATTAGTGTGGAAAAAACACTTTTCGCACTTGTGTTAGTGTTGAAAAACCACTTTTCGCACTTGTGTTAGTGTTGAAAAACCACTTTTCGCACTTGTGTTAGTGTTGAAAAACCACTTTTCGCACTTGTGTTGGTGCAGGAAACCACTTTTGCACTTGTATTAGTGTGGAAAAAACACTTTTTGCACTTGTGATATTGTTGAAAAACCACTTTTCGCACTTGTGTTAGTGTTGAAAAACCACACTTTCGCACTTGTGTTGGTGCAGGAAACCACTTTTGCACTTGTATTAGTGTGGAAAAAACACTTTTGCACTTGTGATAGTGTTGAAAAACCACTTTTTGCACTTGTGTTAGTGTTGAAAAACCACTTTTCGCACTTGTGTTGGTGCAGGAAACACTTTTGCACTTGTATTAGTGTGGAAAAAACACTTTTTGCACTTGTGATAGTGTTGAAAAAACCACTTTTCGCACTTGTGTTAGTGTTGAAAAACCACTTTTCGCACTTGTGTTGGTGCAGGAAACCACTTTTGCACTTGTATTAGTGTGGAAAAACCACTTTTCGCACTTGTGTTAGTGTTGAAAAACCACTTTTCGCACTTGTGTTAGTGTTGAAAAACCACTTTTCGCACTTGTGTTAGTGTTGAAAAACCACATTTCGCACTTGTGTTGGTGCAGGAAACCACTTTTGCACTTGTATTAGTGTGGAAAAAACACTTTTCGCACTTGTGTTAGTGTTGAAAAACCACTTTTCGCACTTGTGTTAGTGTTGAAAAAACCACTTTTCGCACTTGTGTTGGTGCAGGAAACCACTTTTGCACTTGTATTAGTGTGGAAAAAACACTTTTTGCACTTGTGATAGTGTTGAAAAACCACTTTTCGCACTTGTGTTAGTGTTGAAAAACCACTTTTCGCACTTGTATTGGTGCAGGAAACCACTTTTGCACTTGTATTAGTGTGGAAAAATCACTTTTCGCACATGTGTTAGTGTTGAAAAACCACTTTTCGCACTTGTGTTAGTGTTGAAAAACCACTTTTCGCACTTGTGTTGGTGCAGGAAACCACTTTTGCACTTGTATTAGTGTGGAAAAAACACTTTTTGCACTTGTGATAGTGTTGAAAAGCCACTTTTCGCACTTGTGTTAGTGTTGAAAAACCACTTTCGCACTTGTGTTGGTGCAGGAAACCACTTTTGCACTTGTATTAGTGTGGAAAAACCACTTTTCGCACTTGTGTTAGTGTTGAAAAACCACTTTTCGCACTTGTGTTAGTGTTGAAAACCACTTTTCGCACTTGTGTTAGTGTTGAAAAACCACTTTTCGCACTTGTGTTGGTGCAGGAAACCACTTTTGCACTTGTATTAGTGTGGAAAAAACACTTTTCGCACTTGTGTTAGTGTTGAAAACCACTTTTCGCACTTGTGTTAGTATTGAAAAACCACTTTTCGCACTTGTGTTAGTGTTGAAAAACCACTTTTCGCACTTGCGTTGGTGCAGGAAACCACTTTTGCACTTGTATTAGTGTGGAAAAAAGACTTTTTGCACTTGTGATAGTGTTGAAAAACCACTTTTCGCACTTGTGTTAGTGTTGAAAAACCACTTTTCGCACTTGTGTTGGTGCAGGAAACCACTTTTGCACTTGTATTAGTGTGGAAAAATCACTTTTCGCACATGTGTTAGTGTTGAAAAACCACTTTTCGCACTTGTGTTAGTGTTGAAAAACCACTTTTCGCACTTGTGTTGGTGCAGGAAACCACTTTTGCACTTGTATTAGTGTGGAAAAAACACTTTTTTGCACTTGTGATAGTGTTGAAAAACCACTTTTCGCACTTGTGTTAGTGTTGAAAAACCACTTTTCGCACTTGTGTTGGTGCAGGAAACGACTTTTGCACTTGTATTAGTGTGGAAAAAACCACTTTTCCGCACTTGTGTTAGTGTTGAAAAACCACTTTTCACACTTGTGTTAGTGTTGAAAAACCACTTTTCGCACTTGTGTTGGTGCAGGAAACCACTTTTGCACTTGTATTAGTGTGGAAAAAAACACTTTTCGCACTTGTGTTAGTGTTGAAAAACCACTTTTCGCACTTGTGTTAGTATTGAAAAACCACTTTTCGCACTTGTGTTAGTGTTGAAAAACCACATTTCGCACTTGTGTTGGTGCAGGAAACCACTTTTGCACTTGTATTAGTGTGGAAAAAACACTTTTCGCACTTGTGTTAGTGTTGAAAAACCACTTTTCGCACTTGTGTTAGTGTTGAAAAACCACTTTTCGCACTTGTGTTAGTGTTGAAAAACCACTTTTCGCACTTGTGTTGGTGCAGGAAACCACTTTTGCACTTGTATTAGTGTGGAAAAAACACTTTTTGCACTTGTGATAGTGTTGAAAAACCACTTTTCGCACTTGTGTTAGTGTTGAAAAACCACTTTTCGCACTTGTGTTGTGCAGGAAACCACTTTTGCACTTGTATTAGTGTGGAAAAATCACTTTTCGCACATGTGTTAGTGTTGAAAAACCACTTTTCGCACTTGTGTTAGTGTTGAAAAACCACTTTTCGCACTTGTGTTGGTGCAGGAAACCACTTTTGCACTTGTATTAGTGTGGAAAAAACACTTTTTTGCACTTGTGATAGTGTTGAAAAGCCACTTTTCGCACTTGTGTTAGTGTTGAAAAACCACTTTTCGCACTTGTGTTGGTGCAGGAAACCACTTTTGCACTTGTATTAGTGTGGAAAAAACCACTTTTCGCACTTGTGTTAGTGTTGAAAAACCACTTTTCGCACTTGTGTTAGTGTTGAAAAACCACTTTTCGCACTTGTGTTAGTGTTGAAAAACCACTTTTCGCACTTGTGTTGGTGCAGGAAACCACTTTTGCACTTGTATTAGTGTGGAAAAAACACTTTTCGCACTTGTGTTAGTGTTGAAAACCACTTTTCGCACTTGTGTTAGTATTGAAAAACCACTTTTCGCACTTGTGTTAGTGTTGAAAAAACCACTTTTCGCACTTGCGTTGGTGCAGGAAACCACTTTTGCACTTGTATTAGTGTGGAAAAAAGACTTTTTGCACTTGTGATAGTGTTGAAAAACCACTTTTCGCACTTGTGTTAGTGTTGAAAAACCACTTTTCGCACTTGTGTTGGTGCAGGAAACCACTTTTGCACTTGTATTAGTGTGGAAAAATCACTTTTCGCACATGTGTTAGTGTTGAAAAACTACTTTTCGCACTTGTGTTAGTGTTGAAAAACCACTTTTCGCACTTGTGTTGGTGCAGGAAACCACTTTTGCACTTGTATTAGTGTGGAAAAAACACTTTTTGCACTTGTGATAGTGTTGAAAAACCACTTTTCGCACTTGTGTTAGTGTTGAAAAACCACTTTTCGCACTTGTGTTGGTGCAGGAAACGACTTTTGCACTTGTATTAGTGTGGAAAAACCACTTTTCGCACTTGTGTTAGTGTTGAAAAACCACTTTTCGCCCTTGTGTTAGTGTTGAAAAACCACTTTTCGCACTTGTGTTGGTGCAGGAAACCACTTTTGCACTTGTATTAGTGTGGAAAAAACACTTTTCGCACTTGTGTTAATGTTGAAAAACCACTTTTCGCACTTGTGTTAGTATTGAAAAACCACTTTTCGCACTTGTGTTAGTGTTGAAAAACCACTTTTCGCACTTGTGTTGGTGCAGGAAACCACTTTTGCACTTGTATTAGTGTGGAAAAAACACTTTTTGCACTTGTGATAGTGTTGAAAAACCACTTTTCGCACTTGTGTTAGTGTTGAAAAACCACACTTTCGCACTTGTGTTGGTGCAGGAAACCACTTTTGCACTTGTATTAGTGTGGAAAAAACACTTTTTGCACTTGTGATAGTGTTGAAAAACCAATTTTCACACTTGTGTTAGTGTTGAAAAACCACTTTTCGCACTTGTGTTGGTGCAGGAAACCACTTTTGCACTTGTATTAGTGTGGGAAAAACACTTTTTGCACTTGTGATAGTGTTGAAAAACCACTTTTCGCACTTGTGTTAGTGTTGAAAAACCACTTTTCGCACTTGTGTTAGTGTTGAAAAACCACTTTTCGCACTTGTGTTGGTGCAGGAAACCACTTTTGCACTTGTATTAGTGTGGAAAAAAACACTTTTTGCACTTGTGATAGTGTTGAAAAACCACTTTTCGCACTTGTGTTAGTGTTGAAAAACCACTTTTCGGACTTGTGTTGGTGCAGGAAACCACTTTTGCACTTGTATTAGTGTGGAAAAACCACTTTTCGCACTTGTGTTAGTGTTGAAAAACCACTTTTCGCACTTGTGTTGGTGCAGGAAACCACTTTTGCACTTGTATTAGTTTGGAAAAAAGACTTTTTGCACTTGTGATAGTGTTGAAAAAACACTGTTCGCACTTGTGTTAGTGTTGAAAAACCACTTTTCGCACCTGTGTTGATGCAGGAAACCACTTTTGCACTTGTATTAGTGTGGAAAAACCACGTTTCGCACTTGTGTTAGTGTTGAAAAAACACTTTTCACACTTGTGTTAGTGTTGAAAAACCACTTTTCGCACTTGCGTTGGTGCAGGAAACCACTTTTGCACTTGTATTAGTGTGGAAAAAAGACTTTTTGCACTTGTGATAGTGTTGAAAAACCACTTTTCGCACTTGTGTTAGTGTTGAAAAACCACTTTTCGCACTTGTGTTGGTGCAGGAAACCACTTTTGCACTTGTATTAGTGTGGAAAAATCACTTTTCGCACATGTGTTAGTGTTGAAAAACCACTTTTCGCACTTGTGTTAGTGTTGAAAAACCACTTTTCGCACTTGTGTTGGTGCAGGAAACCACTTTTGCACTTGTCTTAGTGTGGAAAAAACACTTTTTGCACTTGTGATAGTGTTGAAAAACCACTTTTCGCACTTGTGTTAGTGTTGAAAAACCACTTTTCGCACTTGTGTTGGTGCAGGAAACCACTTTTGCACTTGTATTAGTTTGGAAAAACCACTTTTTGCACTTGTGTTAGTGTTGAAAAACCACTTTTCGCACTTGTGTTAGTGTTGAAAAACCACTTTTCGCACTTCTGTTGGTGCAGGAAACCACTTTTACACTTGTATTAGTGTGGGAAAAACACTTTTTGCACTTGTGATAGTGTTGAAAAACCACTTTTCGCACTTGTGTTAGTGTTGAAAAACCACTTTTCGCACTTGTGTTAGTGTTGAAAAACCACTTTTCGCACTTGTGTTGGTGCAGGAAACCACTTTTGCACTTGTATTAGTGTGGAAAAATCACTTTTCGCACATGTGTTAGTGTTGAAAAACCACTTTTCGCACTTGTGTTAGTGTTGAAAAACCACTTTTTGCACTTGTGTTGGTGCAGGAAACCACTTTTGCACTTGTATTAGTGTGGAAAAAACACTTTTTGCACTTGTGATAGTGGTGAAAAACCACTTTTCGCACTTGTGTTAGTGTTGAAAAACCACTTTTCGCACTTGTGTTGGTGCAGGAAACCACTTTTGCACTTGTATTAGTGTGGAAAAACCACTTTTCGCACTTGTGTTAGTGTTGAAAAACCACTTTTCGCACTTGTGTTAGTGTTGAAAAACCACTTTTCGCACTTGTGTTTGTGTTGAAAAACCACTTTTCGCACTTGTGTTGGTGCAGGAAACCACTTTTGCACTTGTATTAGTGTGGAAAAAACACTTTTTGCACTTGTGTTAGTGTTGAAAAACCACTTTTCGCACTTGTGTTAGTGTTGAAAAACCACTTTTCGCACTTGTGTTGGTGCAGGAAACCACTTTTGCACTTGTATTAGTGTGGAAAAAACACTTTTTGCACTTGTGATAGTGTTGAAAAACCACTTTTCGCACTTGTGTTAGTGTTGAAAAACCACACTTTCGCACTTGTGTTGGTGCAGGAAACCACTTTTGCACTTGTATTAGTGTGGAAAAAACACTTTTTGCACTTGTGATAGTGTTGAAAAACCAATTTTCGCACTTGTGTTAGTGTTGAAAAACCACTTTTCGCACTTCTGTTGGTGCAGGAAACCACTTTTACACTTGTATTAGTTTGGAAAAAAGACTTTTTGCACTTGTGATAGTGTTGAAAAACCACTTTTCGCACTTATGTTGGTGCAGGAAACCACTTTTGCACTTGTATTAGTGTGGAAAAAACACTTTTTGCACTTGTGATAGTGTTGAAAACCACTTTTCGCACTTGTGTTGGTGCAGGAAACCACTTTTGCACTTGTATTAGTGTGGAAAAACCACTTTTCGCACTTGTGTTAGTGTTGAAAAACCACTTTTCGCACTTGTGTTAGTGTTGAAAAACCACTTTTCGCACTTGTGTTGGTGCAGGAAACTACTTTTGCACTTGTATTAGTGTGGAAAAAACACTTTTTGCAGTTGTGATATTGTTGAAAAACCACTTTTCGCACTTGTGTTAGTGTTGAAAAACCACACTTTCGCACTTGTGTTGGTGCAGGAAACCACTTTTGCACTTGTATTAGTGTGGAAAAAACACTTTTTGCACTTGTGATAGTGTTGAAAAACCACTTTTCGCACTTGTGTTAGTGTTGAAAAACTACTTTTCGCACTTGTGTTGGTGCAGGAAACCACTTTTGCACTTGTATTAGTGTGGAAAAAACACGTTTTGCACTTGTGATAGTGTTGAAAAACCACTTTTCGCACTTGTGTTAGTGTTGAAAAACCACTTTTCGCACTTGTGTTGGTGCAGGAAACCACTTTTGCACTTGTATTAGTGTGGAAAAACCACTTTTCGCACTTGTGTTAGTGTTGAAAAACCACTTTTCGCACTTGTGTTAGTGTTGAAAAACCACTTTTCGCACTTGTGTTAGTGTTGAAAAACCACTTTTCACACTTGTGTTGGTGCAGGAAACCACTTTTGCACTTGTATTAGTGTGGAAAAACCACTTTTCGCACATGTGTTAGTGTTGAAAAACCACTTTTTGCACTTGTGTTAGTGTTGAAAAACCACTTTTCGCACTTGTGTTAGTGTTGAAAAACCACTTTTCGCCCTTGTGTTGGTGCAGGAAACCACTTTTGCACTTGTATTAGTGTGGAAAAACCACTTTTCGCACTTGTGTTAGTGTTGAAAAACCACTTTTCGCACTAGTGTTGGTGCAGGAAACCACTTTTGCACTTGTATTAGTGTGGAAAAACCACTTTTCGCACTTGTGTTAGTGTTGAAAAACCACTTTTTGCACTTGTGTTAGTGTTGAAAAACCACTTTTCACACTTGTGTTGGTGCAGGAAACCACTTTTGCACTTGTATTAGTGTGGAAAAAACACTTTTTGCACTTGTGATAGTGTTGAAATACCACTTTTCGCACTTGTGTTAGTGTTGAAAAACCACATTTCGCACTTGTTTTGGTGTAGGAAACCAATGTTGCACTTGTATTAGTGTGGAAAAACCACTTTTCGCACTTGTGTTAGTGTTGAAAAACCACTTTTCGCACTTGTGTTAGTGTTGAAAAACCACTTTTCGCACTTGTGTTAGTGTTGAAAAACCACTTTTCGCACTTGTGTTGGTGCAGGAAACCACTTTTGCACTTGTATTAGCGTGGGAAAAACAGTTTTTGCACTTGTGATAGTGTTTAAAAACCACTTTTCGCACTTGTGTTAGTGTTGAAAAACCACTTTTCGCACTTGTGTTGATGCAGGAAACCACTTTTGCACTTGTATTAGTGTGGAAAACCACGTTTCGCACTTGTGTTAGTGTTGAAAAAACACTTTTCGCACTTGTGTTAGTGTTGAAAAACCACTTTTCGCACTTGTGTTGGTGCAGGAAACCACTTTTGCACTTGTATTAGTGTGGAAAAATCACTTTTCGCACATGTGTTAGTGTTGAAAAACCACTTTTCGCACTTGTGTTAGTGTTGAAAAACCACTTTTCGCACTTGTGTTGGTGCAGGAAACCACTTTTGCACTTGTATTAGTGTGGAAAAAACACTTTTTGCACTTGTGATAGTGTTGAAAAACCACTTTTCGCACTTGTGTTAGTGTTGAAAAACCACTTTTCGCACTTGTGTTGGTGCAGGAAACCACTTTTGCACTTGTATTAGTGTGGAAAAACCACTTTTCACACTTGTGTTAGTGTTGAAAAACCACTTTTCGCACTTGTGTTAGTGTTGAAAAACCACTTTTCGCACTTGTGTTAGTGTTGAAAAACCACTTTTCGCACTTGTGTTGGTGCAGGAAACCACTTTTGCACTTGTATTAGTGTGGAAAAAACACTTTTTGCACTTGTGTTAGTGTTGAAAAACCACTTTTCGCACTTGTGTTAGTGTTGAAAAACCACTTTTCGCACTTGTGTTGGTGCAGGAAACCACTTTTGCACTTGTATTAGTGTGGAAAAAACACTTTTTGCACTTGTGATAGTGTTGAAAAACCACTTTTCGCACTTGTGTTAGTGTTGAAAAATCACTTTTCGCACATGTGTTAGTGTTGAAAAACCACTTTTCGCACTTGTGTTAGTGTTGAAAAACCACTTTTTGCACTTGTGTTGGTGCAGGAAACCACTTTTGCACTTGTATTAGTGTGGAAAAAACACTTTTTGCACTTGTGATAGTGTTGAAAAACCACTTTTCGCACTTGTGTTGGTGCAGGAAACCACTTTTGCACTTGTATTAGTGTGGAAAAAACACTTTTCGCACTTGTGTTAGTGTTGAAAAACCACTTTTCGCACTTGTGTTAGTGTTGAAAAACCACTTTTCGCACTTGTGTTAGTGTTGAAAAACCACTTTTCGCACTTGTGTTGGTGCAGGAAACCACTTTTGCACTTGTATTAGTGTGGAAAAAACACTTTTTGCACTTGTGATATTGTTGAAAAACCACTTTTCGCACTTGTGTTAGTGTTGAAAAACCACACTTTCGCACTTGTGTTGGTGCAGGAAACCACTTTTGCACTTGTATTAGTGTGGAAAAAACACTTTTTGCACTTGTGATAGTGTTGAAAAACCACTTTTCGCACTTGTGTTAGTGTTGAAAAACCACTTTTCGCACTTGTGTTGGTGCAGGAAACCACTTTTGCACTTGTATTAGTGTGGAAAAAACACTTTTTGCACTTGTGATAGTGTTGAAAAACCACTTTTCGCACTTGTGTTAGTGTTGAAAAACCACTTTTTGCACTTGTGTTGGTGCAGGAAACCACTTTTGCACTTGTATTAGTGTGGAAAAACCACTTTTCGCACTTGTGTTAGTGTTGAAAAACCACTTTTCGCACTTGTGTTAGTGTTGAAAAACCACTTTTCGCACTTGTGTTAGTGTTGAAAAACCACTTTTCGCACTTGTGTTGGTGCAGGAAACCACTTTTGCACTTGTATTAGTGTGGAAAAAACACTTTTTGCACTTGTGATAGTGTTGAAAAACCACTTTTCGCACTTATGTTGGTGCAGGAAACCACTTTTGCACTTGTATTAGTGTGGAAAAACCACTTTTCGCATTTGTGTTAGTGTTGAAAAACCACTTTTCGCACTTGTGTTAGTGTTGAAAAACCACTTTTCGCACTTGTGTTGGTGCAGGAAACTACTTTTGCACTTGTATTAGTGTGGAAAAAACACTTTTTGCACTTGTGATATTGTTGAAAAACCACTTTTCGCACTTGTGTTAGTGTTGAAAAACCACACTTTCGCACTTGTGTTGGTGCAGGAAACCACTTTTGCACTTGTATTAGTGTGGAAAAACCACTTTTCGCACTTGTGTTGGTGCAGGAAACCACTTTTGCACTTGTATTAGTGTGGAAAACCACTTTTCGCACTTGTGTTAGTGTTGAAAAAACACTTTTCGCACTTGTGTTAGTGTTGAAAAACCACTTTTCGCACTTGTGTTGGTGTAGGAAACCACTTTTCACACATGTGTTAGTGTTGAAAAACTACTTTTCGCACTTGTGTTAGTGTTGAAAAACGACTTTTCGCACTTGTGTTGGTGCAGGAAACCACTTTTGCACTTGTATTAGTGTGGAAAAAACACTTTTTGCACTTGTGATAGTGTTGAAAAACCACTTTTCGCACTTGTGTTAGTGTTGAAAAACCACTTTTCGCACTTGTGTTGGTGCAGGAAACCACTTTTGCACTTGTATTAGTGTGGAAAAACCACTTTTCGCACTTGTGTTAGTGTTGAAAAACCACTTTTCGCACTTGTGTTAGTGTTGAAAAACCACTTTTCGCACTTGTGTTGGTGCAGGAAACCACTTTTGCACTTGTATTAGTGTTGAAAAAACACTTTTCGCACTTGTGTTAATGTTGAAAAACCACTTTTCGCACTTGTGTTAGTATTGAAAAACCACTTTTCGCACTTGTGTTAGTGTTGAAAAACCACTTTTCGCACTTGTGTTGGTGCAGGAAACCACTTTTGCACTTGTATTAGTGTGGAAAAAACACTTTTTGCACTTGTGATAGTGTTGAAAAACCACTTTTCGCACTTGTGTTAGTGTTGAAAAACCACACTTTCGCACTTGTGTTGGTGCAGGAAACCACTTTTGCACTTGTATTAGTGTGGAAAAAACACTTTTTGCACTTGTGATAGTGTTGAAAAACCAATTTTCACACTTGTGTTAGTGTTGAAAAACCACTTTTCGCACTTGTGTTGGTGCAGGAAACCACTTTTGCACTTGTATTAGTGTGGGAAAAACACTTTTTGCACTTGTGATAGTGTTGAAAAACCACTTTTCGCACTTGTGTTAGTGTTGAAAAACCACTTTTCGCACTTGTGTTAGTGTTGAAAAACCACTTTTCGCACTTGTGTTGGTGCAGGAAACCACTTTTGCACTTGTATTAGTGTGGAAAAAAACACTTTTTGCACTTGTGATAGTGTTGAAAAACCACTTTTCGCACTTGTGTTAGTGTTGAAAAACCACTTTTCGGACTTGTGTTGGTGCAGGAAACCACTTTTGCACTTGTATTAGTGTAGAAAAACCACTTTTCGCACTTGTGTTAGTGTTGAAAAACCACTTTTCGCACTTGTGTTGGTGCAGGAAACCACTTTTGCACTTGTATTAGTTTGGAAAAAAGACTTTTTGCACTTGTGATAGTGTTGAAAAAACACTTTTCGCACTTGTGTTAGTGTTGAAAAACCACTTTTCGCACTTGTGTTGATGCAGGAAACCACTTTTGCACTTGTATTAGTGTGGAAAAACCACGTTTCGCACTTGTGTTAGTGTTGAAAAAACACTTTTCACACTTGTGTTAGTGTTGAAAAACCACTTTTCGCACTTGCGTTGGTGCAGGAAACCACTTTTGCACTTGTATTAGTGTGGAAAAAAGACTTTTTGCACTTGTGATAGTGTTGAAAAACCACTTTTCGCACTTGTGTTAGTGTTGAAAAACCACTTTTCGCACTTGTGTTGGTGCAGGAAACCACTTTTGCACTTGTATTAGTGTGGAAAAATCACTTTTCGCACATGTGTTAGTGTTGAAAAACCACTTTTCGCACTTGTGTTAGTGTTGAAAAACCACTTTTCGCACTTGTGTTGGTGCAGGAAACCACTTTTGCACTTGTATTAGTGTGGAAAAAACACTTTTTGCACTTGTGATAGTGTTGAAAAACCACTTTTCGCACTTGTGTTAGTGTTGAAAAACCACTTTTCGCACTTGTGTTGGTGCAGGAAACCACTTTTGCACTTGTATTAGTGTGGAAAAAACACTTTTTGCACTTGTGATAGTGTTGAAAAACCACTTTTCGCACTTATGTTGGTGCAGGAAACCACTTTTGCACTTGTATTAGTGTGGAAAAACCACTTTTCGCATTTGTGTTAGTGTTGAAAAACCACTTTTCGCACTTGTGTTAGTGTTGAAAAACCACTTTTCGCACTTGTGTTGGTGCAGGAAACTACTTTTGCACTTGTATTAGTGTGGAAAAAACACTTTTTGCACTTGTGATATTGTTGAAAAACCACTTTTCGCACTTGTGTTAGTGTTGAAAAACCACACTTTCGCACTTGTGTTGGTGCAGGAAACCACTTTTGCACTTGTATTAGTGTGGAAAAACCACTTTTCGCACTTGTGTTGGTGCAGGAAACCACTTTTGCACTTGTATTAGTGTGGAAAACCACTTTTCGCACTTGTGTTAGTGTTGAAAAAACACTTTTCGCACTTGTGTTAGTGTTGAAAAACCACTTTTCGCACTTGTGTTGGTGTAGGAAACCACTTTTCACACATGTGTTAGTGTTGAAAAACTACTTTTCGCACTTGTGTTAGTGTTGAAAAACGACTTTTCGCACTTGTGTTGGTGCAGGAAACCACTTTTGCACTTGTATTAGTGTGGAAAAAACACTTTTTGCACTTGTGATAGTGTTGAAAAACCACTTTTCGCACTTGTGTTAGTGTTGAAAAACCACTTTTCGCACTTGTGTTGGTGCAGGAAACCACTTTTGCACTTGTATTAGTGTGGAAAAACCACTTTTCGCACTTGTGTTAGTGTTGAAAAACCACTTTTCGCACTTGTGTTAGTGTTGAAAAACCACTTTTCGCACTTGTGTTGGTGCAGGAAACCACTTTTGCACTTGTATTAGTGTTGAAAAAACACTTTTCGCACTTGTGTTAATGTTGAAAAACCACTTTTCGCACTTGTGTTAGTATTGAAAAACCACTTTTCGCACTTGTGTTAGTGTTGAAAAACCACTTTTCGCACTTGTGTTGGTGCAGGAAACCACTTTTGCACTTGTATTAGTGTGGAAAAAACACTTTTTGCACTTGTGATAGTGTTGAAAAACCACTTTTCGCACTTGTGTTAGTGTTGAAAAACCACACTTTCGCACTTGTGTTGGTGCAGGAAACCACTTTTGCACTTGTATTAGTGTGGAAAAAACACTTTTTGCACTTGTGATAGTGTTGAAAAACCAATTTTCACACTTGTGTTAGTGTTGAAAAACCACTTTTCGCACTTGTGTTGGTGCAGGAAACCACTTTTGCACTTGTATTAGTGTGGGAAAAACACTTTTTGCACTTGTGATAGTGTTGAAAAACCACTTTTCGCACTTGTGTTAGTGTTGAAAAACCACTTTTCGCACTTGTGTTAGTGTTGAAAAACCACTTTTCGCACTTGTGTTGGTGCAGGAAACCACTTTTGCACTTGTATTAGTGTGGAAAAAAACACTTTTTGCACTTGTGATAGTGTTGAAAAACCACTTTTCGCACTTGTGTTAGTGTTGAAAAACCACTTTTCGGACTTGTGTTGGTGCAGGAAACCACTTTTGCACTTGTATTAGTGTGGAAAAACCACTTTTCGCACTTGTGTTAGTGTTGAAAAACCACTTTTTGCACTTGTGTTGGTGCAGGAAACCACTTTTGCACTTGTATTAGTTTGGAAAAAAGACTTTTTGCACTTGTGATAGTGTTGAAAAAACACTTTTCGCACTTGTGTTAGTGTTGAAAAACCACTTTTCGCACTTGTGTTGATGCAGGAAACCACTTTTGCACTTGTATTAGTGTGGAAAAACCACGTTTCGCACTTGTGTTAGTGTTGAAAAAACACTTTTCACACTTGTGTTAGTGTTGAAAAACCACTTTTCGCACTTGCGTTGGTGCAGGAAACCACTTTTGCACTTGTATTAGTGTGGAAAAAAGACTTTTTGCACTTGTGATAGTGTTGAAAAACCACTTTTCGCACTTGTGTTAGTGTTGAAAAACCACTTTTCGCACTTGTGTTGGTGCAGGAAACCACTTTTGCACTTGTATTAGTGTGGAAAAATCACTTTTCGCACATGTGTTAGTGTTGAAAAACCACTTTTCGCACTTGTGTTAGTGTTGAAAAACCACTTTTCGCACTTGTGTTGGTGCAGGAAACCACTTTTGCACTTGTATTAGTGTGGAAAAAACACTTTTTGCACTTGTGATAGTGTTGAAAAACCACTTTTCGCACTTGTGTTAGTGTTGAAAAACCACTTTTCGCACTTGTGTTGGTGCAGGAAACCACTTTTGCACTTGTATTAGTTTGGAAAAACCACTTTTTGCACTTGTGTTAGTGTTGAAAAACCACTTTTCGCACTTGTGTTAGTGTTGAAAAACCACTTTTCGCACTTCTGTTGGTGCAGGAAACCACTTTTACACTTGTATTAGTGTGGGAAAAACACTTTTTGCACTTGTGATAGTGTTGAAAAACCACTTTTCGCACTTGTGTTAGTGTTGAAAAACCACTTTTCGCACTTGTGTTAGTGTTGAAAAACCACTTTTCGCACTTGTGTTGGTGCAGGACACCACTTTTGCACTTGTATTAGTGTGGAAAAATCACTTTTCGCACATGTGTTAGTGTTGAAAAACCACTTTTCGCACTTGTGTTAGTGTTGAAAAACCACTTTTTGCACTTGTGTTGGTGCAGGAAACCACTTTTGCACTTGTATTAGTGTGGAAAAAACACTTTTTGCACTTGTGATAGTGGTGAAAAACCACTTTTCGCACTTGTGTTAGTGTTGAAAAACCACTTTTCGCACTTGTGTTGGTGCAGGAAACCACTTTTGCACTTGTATTAGTGTGGAAAAACCACTTTTCGCACTTGTGTTAGTGTTGAAAAACCACTTTTCGCACTTGTGTTAGTGTTGAAAAACCACTTTTCGCACTTGTGTTTGTGTTGAAAAACCACTTTTCGCACTTGTGTTGGTGCAGGAAACCACTTTTGCACTTGTATTAGTGTGGAAAAAACACTTTTTGCACTTGTGTTAGTGTTGAAAAACCACTTTTCGCACTTGTGTTAGTGTTGAAAAACCACTTTTCGCACTTGTGTTGGTGCAGGAAACCACTTTTGCACTTGTATTAGTGTGGAAAAAACACTTTTTGCACTTGTGATAGTGTTGAAAAACCACTTTTCGCACTTGTGTTAGTGTTGAAAAACCACACTTTCGCACTTGTGTTGGTGCAGGAAACCACTTTTGCACTTGTATTAGTGTGGAAAAAACACTTTTTGCACTTGTGATAGTGTTGAAAAACCAATTTTCGCACTTGTGTTAGTGTTGAAAAACCACTTTTCGCACTTCTGTTGGTGCAGGAAACCACTTTTACACTTGTATTAGTTTGGAAAAAAGACTTTTTGCACTTGTGATAGTGTTGAAAAACCACTTTTCGCACTTATGTTGGTGCAGGAAACCACTTTTGCACTTGTATTAGTGTGGAAAAAACACTTTTTGCACTTGTGATAGTGTTGAAAACCACTTTTCGCACTTGTGTTGGTGCAGGAAACCACTTTTGCACTTGTATTAGTGTGGAAAAACCACTTTTCGCACTTGTGTTAGTGTTGAAAAACCACTTTTCGCACTTGTGTTAGTGTTGAAAAACCACTTTTCGCACTTGTGTTGGTGCAGGAAACTACTTTTGCACTTGTATTAGTGTGGAAAAAACACTTTTTGCACTTGTGATATTGTTGAAAAACCACTTTTCGCACTTGTGTTAGTGTTGAAAAACCACACTTTCGCACTTGTGTTGGTGCAGGAAACCACTTTTGCACTTGTATTAGTGTGGAAAAAACACTTTTTGCACTTGTGATAGTGTTGAAAAACCACTTTTCGCACTTGTGTTAGTGTTGAAAAACTACTTTTCGCACTTGTGTTGGTGCAGGAAACCACTTTTTCACTTGTATTAGTGTGGAAAAACACTTTTTGCACTTGTGATAGTGTTGAAAAACCACTTTTCGCACTTGTGTTAGTGTTGAAAAACCACTTTTCGCACTTGTGTTGGTGCAGGAAACCACTTTTGCACTTGTATTAGTGTGGAAAAACCACTTTTCGCACTTGTATTAGTGTTGAAAAACCACTTTTCGCACTTGTGTTAGTGTTGAAAAACCACTTTTCGCACTTGTGTTAGTGTTGAAAAACCACTTTTCACACTTGTGTTGGTGCAGGAAACCACTTTTGCACTTGTATTAGTGTGGAAAAACCACTTTTCGCACATGTGTTAGTGTTGAAAAACCACTTTTTGCACTTGTGTTAGTGTTGAAAAACCACTTTTCGCACTTGTGTTAGTGTTGAAAAACCACTTTTCGCCCTTGTGTTGGTGCAGGAAACCACTTTTGCACTTGTATTAGTGTGGAAAAACCACTTTTCGCACTTGTGTTAGTGTTGAAAAACCACTTTTCGCACTAGTGTTGGTGCAGGAAACCACTTTTGCACTTGTATTAGTGTGGAAAAACCACTTTTCGCACTTGTGTTAGTGTTGAAAAACCACTTTTTGCACTTGTGTTAGTGTTGAAAAACCACTTTTCACACTTGTGTTGGTGCAGGAAACCACTTTTGCACTTGTATTAGTGTGGAAAAAACACTTTTTGCACTTGTGATAGTGTTGAAATACCACTTTTCGCACTTGTGTTAGTGTTGAAAAACCACATTTCGCACTTGTTTTGGTGTAGGAAACCAATTTTGCACTTGTATTAGTGTGGAAAAACCACTTTTCGCACTTGTGTTAGTGTTGAAAAACCACTTTTCGCACTTGTGTTAGTGTTGAAAAACCACTTTTCGCACTTGTGTTAGTGTTGAAAAACCACTTTTCGCACTTGTGTTGGTGCAGGAAACCACTTTTGCACTTGTATTAGCGTGGGAAAAACAGTTTTTGCACTTGTGATAGTGTTTAAAAACCACTTTTCGCACTTGTGTTAGTGTTGAAAAACCACTTTTCGCACTTGTGTTGATGCAGGAAACCACTTTTGCACTTGTATTAGTGTGGAAAACCACGTTTCGCACTTGTGTTAGTGTTGAAAAAACACTTTTCGCACTTGTGTTAGTGTTGAAAAACCACTTTTCGCACTTGTGTTGGTGCAGGAAACCACTTTTGCACTTGTATTAGTGTGGAAAAATCACTTTTCGCACATGTGTTAGTGTTGAAAAACCACTTTTCGCACTTGTGTTAGTGTTGAAAAACCACTTTTCGCACTTGTGTTGGTGCAGGAAACCACTTTTGCACTTGTATTAGTGTGGAAAAAACACTTTTTGCACTTGTGATAGTGTTGAAAAACCACTTTTCGCACTTGTGTTAGTGTTGAAAAACCACTTTTCGCACTTGTGTTGGTGCAGGAAACCACTTTTGCACTTGTATTAGTGTGGAAAAACCACTTTTCACACTTGTGTTAGTGTTGAAAAACCACTTTTCGCACTTGTGTTAGTGTTGAAAAACCACTTTTCGCACTTGTGTTAGTGTTGAAAAACCACTTTTCGCACTTGTGTTGGTGCAGGAAACCACTTTTGCACTTGTATTAGTGTGGAAAAAACACTTTTTGCACTTGTGTTAGTGTTGAAAAACCACTTTTCGCACTTGTGTTAGTATTGAAAAACCACTTTTCGCACTTGTGTTAGTGTTGAAAAACCACTTTTCGCACTTGTGTTGGTGCAGGAAACCACTTTTGCACTTGTATTAGTGTGGAAAAAACACTTTTTGCACTTGTGATAGTGTTGAAAAACCACTTTTCGCACTTGTGTTAGTGTTGAAAAACCACACTTTCGCACTTGTGTTGGTGCAGGAAACCACTTTTGCACTTGTATTAGTGTGGGAAAAACACTTTTTGCACTTGTGATAGTGTTGAAAAACCAATTTTCGCACTTGTGTTAGTGTTGAAAAACCACTTTTCGCACTTCTGTTGGTGCAGGAAACCACTTTTACACTTGTATTAGTGTGGGAAAAACACTTTTTGCACTTGTGATAGTGTTGAAAAACCACTTTTCGCACTTGTGTTAGTGTTGAAAAACCACTTTTCGCACTTGTGTTAGTGTTGAAAAACCACTTTTCGCACTTGTGTTGGTGCAGGAAACCACTTTTGCACTTGTATTAGTGTGGAAAAAACACTTTTTGCACTTGTGATAGTGTTGAAAAACCACTTTTCGCACTTGTGTTAGTGTTGAAAAATCACTTTTCGCACATGTGTTAGTGTTGAAAAACCACTTTTCGCACTTGTGTTAGTGTTGAAAAACCACTTTTTGCACTTGTGTTGGTGCAGGAAACCACTTTTGCACTTGTATTAGTGTGGAAAAAACACTTTTTGCACTTGTGATAGTGTTGAAAAACCACTTTTCGCACTTGTGTTGGTGCAGGAAACCACTTTTGCACTTGTATTAGTGTGGAAAAAAACACTTTTCGCACTTGTGTTAGTGTTGAAAAACCACTTTTCGCACTTGTGTTAGTGTTGAAAAACCACTTTTCGCACTTGTGTTAGTGTTGAAAAACCACTTTTCGCACTTGTGTTGGTGCAGGAAACCACTTTTGCACTTGTATTAGTGTGGAAAAAACACTTTTTGCACTTGTGATATTGTTGAAAAACCACTTTTCGCACTTGTGTTAGTGTTGAAAAACCACACTTTCGCACTTGTGTTGGTGCAGGAAACCACTTTTGCACTTGTATTAGTGTGGAAAAAACACTTTTTGCACTTGTGATAGTGTTGAAAAACCACTTTTCGCACTTGTGTTAGTGTTGAAAAACCACTTTTCGCACTTGTGTTGGTGCAGGAAACCACTTTTGCACTTGTATTAGTGTGGAAAAAACACTTTTTGCACTTGTGATAGTGTTGAAAAACCACTTTTCGCACTTGTGTTAGTGTTGAAAAACCACTTTTTGCACTTGTGTTGGTGCAGGAAACCACTTTTGCACTTGTATTAGTGTGGAAAAACCACTTTTCGCACTTGTGTTAGTGTTGAAAAACCACTTTTCGCACTTGTGTTAGTGTTGAAAAACCACTTTTCGCACTTGTGTTAGTGTTGAAAAACCACTTTTCGCACTTGTGTTGGTGCAGGAAACCACTTTTGCACTTGTATTAGTGTGGAAAAAACACTTTTTGCACTTGTGATAGTGTTGAAAAACCACTTTTCGCACTTGTGTTAGTGTTGAAAAACCACACTTTCGCACTTGTGTTGGTGCAGGAAACCACTTTTGCACTTGTATTAGTGTGGAAAAAACACTTTTTGCACTTGTGATAGTGTTGAAAAACCAATTTTCGCACTTGTGTGAGTGTTGAAAAACCACTTTTCGCACTTCTGTTGGTGCAGGAAACCACTTTTACACTTGTATTAGTTTGGAAAAAAGACTTTTTGCACTTGTGATAGTGTTGAAAAACCACTTTTCGCACTTATGTTGGTGCAGGAAACCACTTTTGCACTTGTATTAGTGTGGAAAAAACACTTTTTGCACTTGTGATAGTGTTGAAAAACCACTTTTCGCACTTGTGTTGGTGCAGGAAACCACTTTTGCACTTGTATTAGTGTGGAAAAACCACTTTTCGCATTTGTGTTAGTGTTGAAAAACCACTTTTCGCACTTGTGTTAGTGTTGAAAAACCACTTTTCGCACTTGTGTTGGTGCAGGAAACTACTTTTGCACTTGTATTAGTGTGGAAAAAACACTTTTTGCACTTGTGATATTGTTGAAAAACCACTTTTCGCACTTGTGTTAGTGTTGAAAAACCACACTTTCGCACTTGTGTTGGTGCAGGAAACCACTTTTGCACTTGTATTAGTGTGGAAAAACCACTTTTCGCACTTGTGTTGGTGCAGGAAACCACTTTTGCACTTGTATTAGTGTGGAAAACCACTTTTCGCACTTGTGTTAGTGTTGAAAAAACACTTTTCGCACTTGTGTTAGTGTTGAAAAAACACTTTTCACACTTGTGTTGGTGCAGGAAACCACTTTTGCACTTGTATTAGTGTGGAAAAATCACTTTTCGCACATGTGTTAGTGTTGAAAACCACTTTTCGCACTCGTGTTAGTGTTGAAAAACCACTTTTCGCACTTGTGTTGGTGCAGGAAACCACTTTTGCACTTGTATTAGTGTGGAAAAAACACTTTTTGCACTTGTGATAGTGTTGAAAAACCACTTTTCGCACTTGTGTTAGTGTTGAAAAACCACACTTTCGCACTTGTGTTGGTGCAGGAAACCACTTTTGCACTTGTATTAGTGTGGAAAAAACACTTTTTGCACTTGTGATAGTGTTGAAAAACCACTTTTTGCACTTGTGTTAGTGTTGAAAAACCACTTTTCGCACTTGTGTTGGTGCAGGAAACCACTTTTGCACTTGTATTAGTGTGGAAAAACCACTTTTCGCACTTGTGTTAGTGTTGAAAAACCACTTTTCGCACTTGTGTTAGTGTTGAAAAACCACTTTTCGCACTTGTGTTAGTGTTGAAAAACCACTTTTCGCACTTGTGTTGGTGCAGGAAACCACTTTTGCACTTGTATTAGTGTGGAAAAAACACTTTTCGCACTTGTGTTAGTGTTGAAAAACCACTTTTCGCACTTGTGTTAGTGTTGAAAAACCACTTTTCGCACTTGTGTTAGTGTTGAAAAACCACTTTTCGCACTTGTGTTGGTGCAGGAAACCACTTTTGCACTTGTATTAGTGTGGTTGAAAAACCACTTTTCGCACTTGTGTTAGTGTTGAAAAACCACTTTTCGCACTTGTGTTGGTGCAGGAAACCACTTTTGCACTTGTATTAGTGTGGAAAAACCACTTTTCGCACTTGTGTTGGTGTTGAAAAACCACTTTTTGCACTTGTGTTAGTGTTGAAAAACCACTTTTCGCACTTGTGTTAGTGTTGAAAAACCACACTTTCGCACTTGTGTTGGTGCAGGAAACCACTTTTGCACTTGTATTAGTGTGGGAAAAACACTTTTTGCACTTGTGATAGTGTTGAAAAACCAATTTTCGCACTTGTGTTAGTGTTGAAAAACCACTTTTCGCACTTCTGTTGGTGCAGGAAACCACTTTTACACTTGTATTAGTGTGGGAAAAACACTTTTTGCACTTGTGATAGTGTTGAAAAACCACTTTTCGCACTTGTGTTAGTGTTGAAAAACCACTTTTCGCACTTGTGTTAGTGTTGAAAAACCACTTTTCGCACTTGTGTTGGTGCAGGAAACCACTTTTGCACTTGTATTAGTGTGGAAAAAACACTTTTTGCACTTGTGATAGTGTTGAAAAACCACTTTTCGCACTTGTGTTAGTGTTGAAAAATCACTTTTCGCACATGTGTTAGTGTTGAAAAACCACTTTTCGCACTTGTGTTAGTGTTGAAAAACACTTTTTGCACTTGTGTTGGTGCAGGAAACCACTTTTGCACTTGTATTAGTGTGGAAAAAACACTTTTTGCACTTGTGATAGTGTTGAAAAACCACTTTTCGCACTTGTGTTGGTGCAGGAAACCACTTTTGCACTTGTATTAGTGTGGAAAAAACACTTTCGCACTTGTGTTAGTGTTGAAAAACCACTTTTCGCACTTGTGTTAGTGTTGAAAAACCACTTTTCGCACTTGTGTTAGTGTTGAAAAACCACTTTTCGCACTTGTGTTGGTGCAGGAAACCACTTTTGCACTTGTATTAGTGTGGAAAAAACACTTTTTGCACTTGTGATATTGTTGAAAAACCACTTTTCGCACTTGTGTTAGTGTTGAAAAACCACACTTTCGCACTTGTGTTGGTGCAGGAAACCACTTTTGCACTTGTATTAGTGTGGAAAAAACACTTTTTGCACTTGTGATAGTGTTGAAAAACCACTTTCGCACTTGTGTTAGTGTTGAAAAACCACTTTTCGCACTTGTGTTGGTGCAGGAAACCACTTTTGCACTTGTATTAGTGTGGAAAAAACACTTTTTGCACTTGTGATAGTGTTGAAAAACCACTTTTCGCACTTGTGTTAGTGTTGAAAAACCACTTTTTGCACTTGTGTTGGTGCAGGAAACCACTTTTGCACTTGTATTAGTGTGGAAAAACCACTTTTCGCACTTGTGTTAGTGTTGAAAACCACTTTTCGCACTTGTGTTAGTGTTGAAAAACCACTTTTCGCACTTGTGTTAGTGTTGAAAACCACTTTTCGCACTTGTGTTGGTGCAGGAAACCACTTTTGCACTTGTATTAGTGTGGAAAAAACACTTTTTGCACTTGTGATAGTGTTGAAAAACCACTTTTCGCACTTGTGTTAGTGTTGAAAAACCACACTTTCGCACTTGTGTTGGTGCAGGAAACCACTTTTGCACTTGTATTAGTGTGGAAAAAACACTTTTTGCACTTGTGATAGTGTTGAAAAACCAATTTTCGCACTTGTGTGAGTGTTGAAAAACCACTTTTCGCACTTCTGTTGGTGCAGGAAACCACTTTTACACTTGTATTAGTTTGGAAAAAAGACTTTTTGCACTTGTGATAGTGTTGAAAAACCACTTTTCGCACTTATGTTGGTGCAGGAAACCACTTTTGCACTTGTATTAGTGTGGAAAAAACACTTTTTGCACTTGTGATAGTGTTGAAAAACCACTTTTCGCACTTGTGTTGGTGCAGGAAACCACTTTTGCACTTGTATTAGTGTGGAAAAACCACTTTTCGCATTTGTGTTAGTGTTGAAAAACCACTTTTCGCACTTGTGTTAGTGTTGAAAAACCACTTTTCGCACTTGTGTTGGTGCAGGAAACTACTTTTGCACTTGTATTAGTGTGGAAAAAACACTTTTTGCACTTGTGATATTGTTGAAAAACCACTTTTCGCACTTGTGTTAGTGTTGAAAAACCACACTTTCGCACTTGTGTTGGTGCAGGAAACCACTTTTGCACTTGTATTAGTGTGGAAAAAACCACTTTTCGCACTTGTGTTGGTGCAGGAAACCACTTTTGCACTTGTATTAGTGTGGAAAACCACTTTTCGCACTTGTGTTAGTGTTGAAAAAACACTTTTCGCACTTGTGTTAGTGTTGAAAAACCACTTTTCGCACTTGTGTTGGTGTAGGAAACCACTTTTGCACTTGTATTAGTGTGGAAAAAAGTCTTTTTGCACTTGTGATAGTGTTGAAAAACCACTTTTCACACTTGTGTTAGTGTTGAAAAAACACTTTTCGCACTTGTGTTGGTGCAGGAAACCACTTTTGCACTTGTATTAGTGTGGAAAAATCACTTTTCGCACATGTGTTAGTGTTGAAAACCACTTTCGCACTCGTGTTAGTGTTGAAAAACCACTTTTCGCACTTGTGTTGGTGCAGGAAACCACTTTTGCACTTGTATTAGTGTGGAAAAAACACTTTTTGCACTTGTGATAGTGTTGAAAAACCACTTTTCGCACTTGTTAGTGTTGAAAAACCACACTTTCGCACTTGTGTTGGTGCAGGAAACCACTTTTGCACTTGTATTAGTGTGGAAAAAACACTTTTTGCACTTGTGATAGTGTTGAAAAACCACTTTTTGCACTTGTGTTAGTGTTGAAAAACCACTTTTCGCACTTGTGTTGGTGCAGGAAACCACTTTTGCACTTGTATTAGTGTGGAAAAACCACTTTTCGCACTTGTGTTAGTGTTGAAAAACCACTTTTCGCACTTGTGTTAGTGTTGAAAAACCACTTTTCGCACTTGCGTTAGTGTTGAAAAACCACTTTTCGCACTTGTGTTGGTGCAGGAAACCACTTTTGCACTTGTATTAGTGTGGAAAAAACACTTTTCGCACTTGTGTTAGTGTTGAAAAACCACTTTTCGCACTTGTGTTAGTGTTGAAAAACCACTTTTCGCACTTGTGTTAGTGTTGAAAAACCACTTTTCGCACTTGTGTTGGTGCAGGAAACCACTTTTGCACTTGTATTAGTGTGGTTGAAAAACCACTTTTCGCACTTGTGTTAGTGTTGAAAAACCACTTTTCGCACTTGTGTTGGTGCAGGAAACCACTTTTGCACTTGTATTAGTGTGGAAAAACCACTTTTCGCACTTGTGTTGGTGTTGAAAAACCACTTTTCGCACTTGTGTTAGTGTTGAAAAACCACTTTTCGCACTTGTGTTGGTGCAGGAAACCACTTTTGCACTTGTATTAGTGTGGTTGAAAAACCACTTTTCGCACTTGTGTTGGTGTTGAAAAACCACTTTTCGCACTTGTGTTAGTGTTGAAAAACCACTTTTCGCACTTGTGTTGGTGCAGGAAACCACTTTTGCACTTGTATTAGTGTGGTTGAAAAACCACTTTTCGCACTTGTGTTAGTGTTGAAAAACCACTTTTCGCACTTGTGTTGGTGCAGGAAACCACTTTTGCACTTGTATTAGTGTGGAAAAACCACTTTTCGCACTTGTGTTGGTGTTGAAAAACCACTTTTTGCACTTGTGTTAGTGTTGAAAAACCACTTTTCGCACTTGTGTTAGTGTTGAAAAACCACACTTTCGCACTTGTGTTGGTGCAGGAAACCACTTTTGCACTTGTATTAGTGTGGGAAAAACACTTTTTGCACTTGTGATAGTGTTGAAAAACCAATTTTCGCACTTGTGTTAGTGTTGAAAAACCACTTTTCGCACTTCTGTTGGTGCAGGAAACCACTTTTACACTTGTATTAGTGTGGGAAAAACACTTTTTGCACTTGTGATAGTGTTGAAAAACCACTTTTCGCACTTGTGTTAGTGTTGAAAAACCACTTTTCGCACTTGTGTTAGTGTTGAAAAACCACTTTTCGCACTTGTGTTGGTGCAGGAAACCACTTTTGCACTTGTATTAGTGTGGAAAAAACACTTTTTGCACTTGTGATAGTGTTGAAAAACCACTTTTCGCACTTGTGTTAGTGTTGAAAAATCACTTTTCGCACATGTGTTAGTGTTGAAAAACCACTTTTCGCACTTGTGTTAGTGTTGAAAAACCACTTTTTGCACTTGTGTTGGTGCAGGAAACCACTTTTGCACTTGTATTAGTGTGGAAAAAACACTTTTTGCACTTGTGATAGTGTTGAAAAACCACTTTTCGCACTTGTGTTGGTGCAGGAAACCACTTTTGCACTTGTATTAGTGTGGAAAAAACACTTTTCGCACTTGTGTTAGTGTTGAAAAACCACTTTTCGCACTTGTGTTAGTGTTGAAAAACCACTTTTCGCACTTGTGTTAGTGTTGAAAAACCACTTTTCGCACTTGTGTTGGTGCAGGAAACCACTTTTGCACTTGTATTAGTGTGGAAAAAACACTTTTTGCACTTGTGATATTGTTGAAAAACCACTTTTCGCACTTGTGTTAGTGTTGAAAAACCACACTTTCGCACTTGTGTTGGTGCAGGAAACCACTTTTGCACTTGTATTAGTGTGGAAAAAACACTTTTTGCACTTGTGATAGTGTTGAAAAACCACTTTTCGCACTTGTGTTAGTGTTGAAAAACCACTTTTCGCACTTGTGTTGGTGCAGGAAACCACTTTTGCACTTGTATTAGTGTGGAAAAAACACTTTTTGCACTTGTGATAGTGTTGAAAAACCACTTTTCGCACTTGTGTTAGTGTTGAAAAACCACTTTTTGCACTTGTGTTGGTGCAGGAAACCACTTTTGCACTTGTATTAGTGTGGAAAAACCACTTTTCGCACTTGTGTTAGTGTTGAAAAACCACTTTTCGCACTTGTGTTAGTGTTGAAAAACCACTTTTCGCACTTGTGTTAGTGTTGAAAAACCACTTTTCGCACTTGTGTTGGTGCAGGAAACCACTTTTGCACTTGTATTAGTGTGGAAAAAACACTTTTTGCACTTGTGATAGTGTTGAAAAACCACTTTTCGCACTTGTGTTAGTGTTGAAAAACCACACTTTCGCACTTGTGTTGGTGCAGGAAACCACTTTTGCACTTGTATTAGTGTGGAAAAAACACTTTTTGCACTTGTGATAGTGTTGAAAAACCAATTTTCGCACTTGTGTGAGTGTTGAAAAACCACTTTTCGCACTTCTGTTGGTGCAGGAAACCACTTTTACACTTGTATTAGTTTGGAAAAAAGACTTTTTGCACTTGTGATAGTGTTGAAAAACCACTTTTCGCACTTATGTTGGTGCAGGAAACCACTTTTGCACTTATATTAGTGTGGAAAAAACACTTTTTGCACTTGTGATAGTGTTGAAAAACCACTTTTCGCACTTGTGTTGGTGCAGGAAACCACTTTTGCACTTGTATTAGTGTGGAAAAACCACTTTTCGCATTTGTGTTAGTGTTGAAAAACCACTTTTCGCACTTGTGTTAGTGTTGAAAAACCACTTTTCGCACTTGTGTTGGTGCAGGAAACTACTTTTGCACTTGTATTAGTGTGGAAAAAACACTTTTTGCACTTGTGATATTGTTGAAAAACCACTTTTCGCACTTGTGTTAGTGTTGAAAAACCACACTTTCGCACTTGTGTTGGTGCAGGAAACCACTTTTGCACTTGTATTAGTGTGGAAAAACCACTTTTCGCACTTGTGTTGGTGCAGGAAACCACTTTTGCACTTGTATTAGTGTGGAAAACCACTTTTCGCACTTGTGTTAGTGTTGAAAAAACACTTTTCGCACTTGTGTTAGTGTTGAAAAACCACTTTTCGCACTTGTGTTGGTGTAGGAAACCACTTTTGCACTTGTATTAGTGTGGAAAAAAGTCTTTTTGCACTTGTGATAGTGTTGAAAAACCACTTTTCACACTTGTGTTAGTGTTGAAAAAACACTTTTCGCACTTGTGTTGGTGCAGGAAACCACTTTTGCACTTGTATTAGTGTGGAAAAATCACTTTTCGCACATGTGTTAGTGTTGAAAACCACTTTTCGCACTCGTGTTAGTGTTGAAAAACCACTTTTCGCACTTGTGTTGGTGCAGGAAACCACTTTTGCACTTGTATTAGTGTGGAAAAAACACTTTTTGCACTTGTGATAGTGTTGAAAAACCACTTTTCGCACTTGTTAGTGTTGAAAAACCACACTTTCGCACTTGTGTTGGTGCAGGAAACCACTTTTGCACTTGTATTAGTGTGGAAAAAACACTTTTTGCACTTGTGATAGTGTTGAAAAACCACTTTTTGCACTTGTGTTAGTGTTGAAAAACCACTTTTTGCACTTGTGTTGGTGCAGGAAACCACTTTTGCACTTGTATTAGTGTGGAAAAACCACTTTTCGCACTTGTGTTAGTGTTGAAAAACCACTTTTCGCACTTGTGTTAGTGTTGAAAAACCACTTTTCGCACTTGTGTTAGTGTTGAAAAACCACTTTTCGCACTTGTGTTGGTGCAGGAAACCACTTTTGCACTTGTATTAGTGTGGAAAAAACACTTTTCGCACTTGTGTTAGTGTTGAAAAACCACTTTTCGCACTTGTGTTAGTGTTGAAAAACCACTTTTCGCACTTGTGTTAGTGTTGAAAAACCACTTTTCGCACTTGTGTTGGTGCAGGAAACCACTTTTGCACTTGTATTAGTGTGGTTGAAAAACCACTTTTCGCACTTGTGTTAGTGTTGAAAAACCACTTTTCGCACTTGTGTTGGTGCAGGAAACCACTTTTGCACTTGTATTAGTGTGGAAAAACCACTTTTCGCACTTGTGTTGGTGTTGAAAAACCACTTTTCGCACTTGTGTTAGGGTTGAAAAACCACTTTTCGCACTTGTGTTAGTGTTGAAAAACCACTTTTCGCACTTGTGTTGGTGCAGGAAACCACTTTTGCACTTGTATTAGTGTGGAAAAAACACTTTTCGCACTTGTGTTAGTGTTGAAAAACCACTTTTCGCACTTGTGTTAGTATTGAAAAACCACTTTTCGCACTTGTGTTAGTGTTGAAAAACCACTTTTCGCACTTGTGTTGGTGCAGGAAACCACTTTTGCACTTGTATTAGTGTGGAAAAAACACTTTTTGCACTTGTGATAGTGTTGAAAAACCACTTTTCGCACTTGTGTTAGTGTTGAAAAACCACACTTTCGCACTTGTGTTGGTGCAGGAAACCACTTTTGCACTTGTATTAGTGTGGAAAAAACACTTTTTGCACTTGTGATAGTGTTGAAAAACCAATTTTCGCACTTGTGTTAGTGTTGAAAAACCACTTTTCGCACTTGTGTTGGTGCAGGAAACCACTTTTGCACTTGTATTAGTGTGGAAAAAAGACTTTTTGCACTTGTGATAGTGTTGAAAAACCACTTTTCGCACTTGTGTTAGTGTTGAAAAACCACTTTTCGCACTTGTGTTGGTGCAGGAAACCACTTTTGCACTTGTATTAGTGTGGGAAAAACACTTTTTGCACTTGTGATAGTGTTGAAAAACCACTTTTTGCACTTGTGTTAGTGTTGAAAAACCACTTTTCGCACTTGTGTGAGTGTTGAAAAACCACTTTTCGCACTTGTGTTGGTGCAGGAAACCACTTTTGCACTTGTATTAGTGTGGAAAAAACACTTTTTGCACTTGTGATAGTGTTGAAAAACCACTTTTCGCACTTGTGTTAGTGTTGAAAAACCACTTTTCGCACTTGTGTTGGTGCAGGAAACCACTTTTGCACTTGTATTAGTGTGGAAAAACCACTTTTCGCACTTGTGTTAGTGTTGAAAAACCACTTTTCGCACTTGTGTTAGTGTTGAAAAACCACTTTTTGCACTTGTGTTGGTGCAGGAAACCACTTTTGCATTTGTATTAGTGTGGAAAAAAGACTTTTTGCACTTGTGATAGTGTTGAAAAACCAATTTTCGCACTTGTATTTGTGTTGAAAAACCACTTTTCGCACTTGTGTTGGTGCAGGAAACCACTTTTGCACTTGTATTAGTGTGGGAAAAACACTTTTTGCACTTGTGATAGTGTTGAAAAACCACTTTTCGCACTTGTGTTAGTGTTGAAAAACCAATTTTCGCACTTGTGTTAGTGTTGAAAAACCACTTTTCGCACTTGTGTTAGTGTTGAAAAACCACTTTTCGCACTTGTGTTGGTGCAGGAAACCACTTTTGCACTTGTATTAGTGTGGAAAAACCACTTTTCGCACTTGTGTTAGTGTTGAAAAAACACTTTTCGCACTTGTGTTAGTGTTGAAAAACCACTTTTCGCACTTGTGTTGGTGCAGGAAACCAATTTTGCACTTGTATTAGTGTGGAAAAAAGACTTTTTGCACTTGTGATAGTGTTGAAAAACCACTTTTCACACTTGTGTTAGTGTTGAAAAAACACTTTTCGCACTTGTGTTGGTGCAGGAAACCACTTTTGCACTTGTATTAGTGTGGAAAAAACACTTTTTGCACTTGTGATAGTGTTGAAAAACCAATTTTCGCACTTGTGTTAGTTTTGAAAAACCACTTTTCGCACTTGTGTTGGTGCAGGAAACCACTTTTGCACTTGTATTAGTGTGGGAAAAACACTTTTTGCACTTGTGATAGTGTTGAAAAACCACTTTTCGCACTTGTGTTAGTGTTGAAAAACCACTTTTCGCACTTGTGTTAGTGTTGAAAAACCACTTTTCGCACTTGTGTTGGTGCAGGAAACCACTTTTGCACTTGTATTAGTGTGGAAAAAACACTTTTTGCACTTGTGATAGTGTTGAAAAACCACTTTTCGCACTTGTGTTGGTGCAGGAAACCACTTTTGCACTTGTATTAGTGTTGAAAAAACACTTTTCGCACTTGTGTTAGTGTGGAAAAACCACTTTTCGCACTTGTGTTGGTGCAGGAAACCACTTTTGCACTTGTATTAGTGTGGAAAAAAGACTTTTCGCACTTGTGATAGTGTTGAAAAACCACTTTTCGCACTTGTGTTAGTGTTGAAAAACCACTTTTCACACTTGTGTTGGTGCAGGAAACCACTTTTGCACTTGTATTAGTGTGGAAAAACCACTTTTCGCACATGTGTTAGTGTTGAAAAACCACTTTTTGCACTTGTGTTAGTGTTGAAAAACCACTTTTCGCACTTGTGTTAGTGTTGAAAAACCACTTTTCGCCCTTGTGTTGGTGCAGGAAACCACTTTTGCACTTGTATTAGTGTGGAAAAAACACTTTTTGCACTTGTGATATTGTTGAAAAACCACTTTTCGCACTTGTGTTAGTGTTGAAAAACCACTTTTCGCACTTGTGTTGGTGCAGGAAACCACTTTTGCACTTGTATTAGTGTGGAAAAACCACTTTTCGCACTTGTGTTAGTGTTGAAAAACCACTTTTCGCACTTGTGTTAGTGTTGAAAAACCACTTTACACACTTGTGTTGGTGCAGGAAACCACTTTTGCACTTGTATTAGTGTGCAAAAAACACTTTTTGCACTTGTGATAGTGTTGAAATACCACTTTTCGCACTTGTGTTAGTGTTGAAAAACCACATTTCGCACTTGTTTTGGTGTAGGAAACCAATTTTGCACTTGTATTAGTGTGGAAAAACCACTTTTCGCACTTGTGTTAGTGTTGAAAAACCACTTTTCGCACTTGTGTTAGTGTTGAAAAACCACTTTTCGCACTTGTGTTAGTGTTGAAAAACCACTTTTCGCACTTGTGTTGGTGCAGGAAACCACTTTTGCACTTGTATTAGCGTGGGAAAAACACTTTTTGCACTTGTGATAGTGTTGAAAAACCACTTTTCGCACTTGTGTTAGTGTTGAAAAACCACTTTTCGCACTTGTGTTGATGCAGGAAACCACTTTTGCACTTGTATTAGTGTGGAAAAACCACGTTTCGCACTTGTGTTAGTGTTGAAAAAACACTTTTCACACTTGTGTTAGTGTTGAAAAACCACTTTTCGCACTTGCGTTGGTGCAGGAAACCACTTTTGCACTTGTATTAGTGTGGAAAAAAGACTTTTTGCACTTGTGATAGTGTTGAAAAACCACTTTTCGCACTTGTGTTAGTGTTGAAAAACCACTTTTCGCACTTGTGTTGGTGCAGGAAACCACTTTTGCACTTGTATTAGTGTGGAAAAATCACTTTTCGCACATGTGTTAGTGTTGAAAAAACACTTTTCGCACTTGTGTTAGTGTTGAAAAACCACTTTTCGCACTTGTGTTGGTGCAGGAAACCACTTTTGCACTTGTATTAGTGTGGAAAAACACTTTTTGCACTTGTGATAGTGTTGAAAAACCACTTTTCGCACTTGTGTTAGTGTTGAAAAACCACTTTTCGCACTTGTGTTGGTGCAGGAAACCACTTTTGCACTTGTATTAGTGTGGAAAAACCACTTTTTGCACTTGTGTTAGTGTTGAAAAACCACTTTTCGCACTTGTGTTAGTGTTGAAAAACCACTTTTCGCACTTCTGTTGGTGCAGGAAACCACTTTTACACTTGTATTAGTGTGGGAAAAACACTTTTTGCACTTGTGATAGTGTTGAAAAACCACTTTTCGCACTTGTGTTAGTGTTGAAAAACCACTTTTCGCACTTGTGTTAGTGTTGAAAAACCACTTTTCGCACTTGTGTTGGTGCAGGAAACCACTTTTGCACTTGTATTAGTGTGGAAAAAACACTTTTTGCACTTGTGATAGTGGTGAAAAACCACTTTTCGCACTTGTGTTAGTGTTGAAAAACCACTTTTCGCACTTGTGTTGGTGCAGGAAACCACTTTTGCACTTGTATTAGTGTGGAAAAACCACTTTTCGCACTTGTGTTAGTGTTGAAAAACCACTTTTCGCACTTGTGTTAGTGTTGAAAAACCACTTTTCGCACTTGTGTTTGTGTTGAAAAACCACTTTTCGCACTTGTGTTGGTGCAGGAAACCACTTTTGCACTTGTATTAGTGTGGAAAAAACACTTTTTGCACTTGTGTTAGTGTTGAAAAACCACTTTTCGCACTTGTGTTAGTGTTGAAAAACCACTTTTCGCACTTGTGTTGGTGCAGGAAACCACTTTTGCACTTGTATTAGTGTGGAAAAAACACTTTTTGCACTTGTGATAGTGTTGAAAAACCACTTTTCGCACTTGTGTTAGTGTTGAAAAACCACACTTTCGCACTTGTGTTGGTGCAGGAAACCACTTTTGCACTTGTATTAGTGTGGAAAAAACACTTTTTGCACTTGTGATAGTGTTGAAAAACCAATTTTCGCACTTGTGTTAGTGTTGAAAAACCACTTTTCGCACTTCTGTTGGTGCAGGAAACCACTTTTACACTTGTATTAGTTTGGAAAAAAGACTTTTTGCACTTGTGATAGTGTTGAAAAACCACTTTTCGCACTTATGTTGGTGCAGGAAACCACTTTTGCACTTGTATTAGTGTGGAAAAAACACTTTTTGAACTTGTAATAGTGTTGAAAAACCACTTTTCGCACTTGTGTTGGTGCAGGAAACCACTTTTGCACTTGTATTAGTGTGGAAAAACCACTTTTCGCACATGTGTTAGTGTTGAAAAACCACTTTTTGCACTTGTGTTAGTGTTGAAAAACCACTTTTCGCACTTGTGTTGGTGCAGGAAACCACTTTTGCACTTGTATTAGTGTGGAAAAAACACTTTTCGCACTTGTGTTAGTGTTGAAAAACCACTTTTCGCACTTGTGTTAGTGTTGAAAAACCACTTTTCGCACTTGTGTTGGTGCAGGAAACTACTTTTGCACTTGTATTAGTGTGGAAAAAACACTTTTTGCACTTGTGATATTGTTGAAAAACCACTTTTCGCACTTGTGTTAGTGTTGAAAAACCACACTTTCGCACTTGTGTTGGTGCAGGAAACCACTTTTGCACTTGTATTAGTGTGGAAAAAACACTTTTTGCACTTGTGATAGTGTTGAAAAACCACTTTTCGCACTTGTGTTAGTGTTGAAAAACTACTTTTCGCACTTGTGTTGGTGCAGGAAACCACTTTTGCACTTGTATTAGTGTGGAAAAAACACTTTTTGCACTTGTGATAGTGTTGAAAAACCACTTTTCGCACTTGTGTTAGTGTTGAAAAACCACTTTTCGCACTTGTGTTGGTGCAGGAAACCACTTTTGCACTTGTATTAGTGTGGAAAAACCACTTTTCGCACTTGTGTTAGTGTTGAAAAACCACTTTTCGCACTTGTGTTAGTGTTGAAAAACCACTTTTCGCACTTGTGTTAGTGTTGAAAAACCACTTTTCACACTTGTGTTGGTGCAGGAAACCACTTTTGCACTTGTATTAGTGTGGAAAAACCACTTTTCGCACATGTGTTAGTGTTGAAAAACCACTTTTTGCACTTGTGTTAGTGTTGAAAAACACTTTTCGCACTTGTGTTAGTGTTGAAAAACCACTTTTCGCCCTTGTGTTGGTGCAGGAAACCACTTTTGCACTTGTATTAGTGTGGAAAAACCACTTTTCGCACTTGTGTTAGTGTTGAAAAACCACTTTTCGCACTTGTGTTGGTGCAGGAAACCACTTTTGCACTTGTATTAGTGTGGAAAAAACACTTTTTGCACTTGTGATAGTGTTGAAATACCACTTTTCGCACTTGTGTTAGTGTTGAAAAACCACATTTCGCACTTGTTTTGGTGTAGGAAACCAATTTTGCACTTGTATTAGTGTGGAAAAACCACTTTTCGCACTTGTGTTAGTGTTGAAAAACCACTTTTCGCACTTGTGTTAGTGTTGAAAAACCACTTTTCGCACTTGTGTTAGTGTTGAAAAACCACTTTTCGCACTTGTGTTGGTGCAGGAAACCACTTTTGCACTTGTATTAGCGTGGGAAAAACAGTTTTTGCACTTGTGATAGTGTTGAAAAACCACTTTTCGCACTTGTGTTAGTGTTGAAAAACCACTTTTCGCACTTGTGTTGATGCAGGAAACCACTTTTGCACTTGTATTAGTGTGGAAAAACCACGTTTCGCACTTGTGTTAGTGTTGAAAAAACACTTTTCGCACTTGTGTTAGTGTTGAAAAACCACTTTTCGCACTTGTGTTGGTGCAGGAAACCACTTTTGCACTTGTATTAGTGTGGAAAAATCACTTTTCGCACATGTGTTAGTGTTGAAAAACCACTTTTCGCACTTGTGTTAGTGTTGAAAAACCACTTTTCGCGCTTGTGTTGGTGCAGGAAACCACTTTTGCACTTGTATTAGTGTGGAAAAAACACTTTTTGCACTTGTGATAGTGTTGAAAAACCACTTTTCGCACTTGTGTTAGTGTTGAAAAACCACTTTTCGCCCTTGTGTTGGTGCAGGAAACCACTTTTGCACTTGTATTAGTGTGGAAAAACCACTTTTCGCACTTGTGTTAGTGTTGAAAAACCACTTTTCGCACTTGTGTTAGTGTTGAAAAACCACTTTTCGCACTTGTGTTAGTGTTGAAAAACCACTTTTCGCACTTGTGTTGGTGCAGGAAACCACTTTTGCACTTGTATTAGTGTGGAAAAAACACTTTTTGCACTTGTGTTAGTGTTGAAAAACCACTTTTCGCACTTGTGTTAGTATTGAAAAACCACTTTTCGCACTTGTGTTAGTGTTGAAAAACCACTTTTCGCACTTGTGTTGGTGCAGGAAACCACTTTTGCACTTGTATTAGTGTGGAAAAAACACTTTTTGCACTTGTGATAGTGTTGAAAAACCACTTTTCGCACTTGTGTTAGTGTTGAAAAACCACACTTTCGCACTTGTGTTGGTGCAGGAAACCACTTTTGCACTTGTATTAGTGTGGGAAAAACACTTTTTGCACTTGTGATAGTGTTGAAAAACCAATTTTCGCACTTGTGTTAGTGTTGAAAAACCACTTTTCGCACTTCTGTTGGTGCAGGAAACCACTTTTACACTTGTATTAGTGTGGGAAAAACACTTTTTGCACTTGTGATAGTGTTGAATAACCACTTTTCGCACTTGTGTTAGTGTTGAAAAACCACTTTTCGCACTTGTGTTAGTGTTGAAAAACCACTTTTCGCACTTGTGTTGGTGCAGGAAACCACTTTTGCACTTGTATTAGTGTGGAAAAATCACTTTTCGCACATGTGTTAGTGTTGAAAAACCACTTTTCGCACTTGTGTTAGTGTTGAAAAACCACTTTTTGCACTTGTGTTGGTGCAGGAAACCACTTTTGCACTTGTATTAGTGTGGAAAAAACACTTTTTGCACTTGTGATAGTGTTGAAAAACCACTTTTCGCACTTGTGTTGGTGCAGGAAACCACTTTTGCACTTGTATTAGTGTGGAAAAAACACTTTTCGCACTTGTGTTAGTGTTGAAAAACCACTTTTCGCACTTGTGTTAGTGTTGAAAAACCACTTTTCGCACTTGTGTTGGTGCAGGAAACCACTTTTGCACTTGTATTAGTGTGGAAAAAACACTTTTTGCACTTGTGTTAGTGTTGAAAAACCACTTTTCGCACTTGTGTTAGTGTTGAAAAACCACTTTTCGCACTTGTGTTGGTGCAGGAAACCACTTTTGCACTTGTATTAGTGTGGAAAAACCACTTTTCGCACTTGTGTTAGTGTTGAAAAACCACTTTTTGCACTTGTGTTAGTGTTGAAAAACCACTTTTCACACTTGTGTTGGTGCAGGAAACCACTTTTGCACTTGTATTAGTGTGCAAAAAACACTTTTTGCACTTGTGATAGTGTTGAAATACCACTTTTCGCACTTGTGTTAGTGTTGAAAAACCACATTTCGCACTTGTTTTGGTGTAGGAAACCAATTTTGCACTTGTATTAGTGTGGAAAAACCACTTTTCGCACTTGTGTTAGTGTTGAAAAACCACTTTTCGCACTTGTGTTAGTGTTGAAAAACCACTTTTCGCACTTGTGTTAGTGTTGAAAAACCACTTTTCGCACTTGTGTTGGTGCAGGAAACCACTTTTGCACTTGTATTAGCGTGGGAAAAACACTTTTTGCACTTGTGATAGTGTTGAAAAACCACTTTTCGCACTTGTGTTAGTGTTGAAAAACCACTTTTCGCACTTGTGTTGATGCAGGAAACCACTTTTGCACTTGTATTAGTGTGGAAAAACCACGTTTCGCACTTGTGTTAGTGTTGAAAAAACACTTTTCACACTTGTGTTAGTGTTGAAAAACCACTTTTCGCACTTGCGTTGGTGCAGGAAACCACTTTTGCACTTGTATTAGTGTGGAAAAAAGACTTTTTGCACTTGTGATAGTGTTGAAAAACCACTTTTCGCACTTGTGTTAGTGTTGAAAAACCACTTTTCGCACTTGTGTTGGTGCAGGAAACCACTTTTGCACTTGTATTAGTGTGGAAAAATCACTTTTCGCACATGTGTTAGTGTTGAAAAACCACTTTTCGCACTTGTGTTAGTGTTGAAAAACCACTTTTCGCACTTGTGTTGGTGCAGGAAACCACTTTTGCACTTGTATTAGTGTGGAAAAACACTTTTTGTACTTGTGATAGTGTTGAAAAACCACTTTTCGCACTTGTGTTAGTGTTGAAAACCACTTTTCGCACTTGTGTTGGTGCAGGAAACCACTTTTGCACTTGTATTAGTGTGGCAAAACCACTTTTTGCACTTGTGTTAGTGTTGAAAAACCACTTTTCGCACTTGTGTTGGTGTTGAAAAACCACTTTTCGCACTTCTGTTGGTGCAGGAAACCACTTTTACACTTGTATTAGTGTGGGAAAAACACTTTTTGCACTTGTGATAGTGTTGAAAAACCACTTTTCGCACTTGTGTTAGTGTTGAAAAACCACTTTTCGCACTTGTGTTAGTGTTGAAAAACCACTTTTCGCACTTGTGTTGGTGCAGGAAACCACTTTTGCACTTGTATTAGTGTGGAAAAATCACTTTTCGCACATGTGTTAGTGTTGAAAAACCACTTTTCGCACTTGTGTTAGTGTTGAAAAACCACTTTTTGCACTTGTGTTGGTGCAGGAAACCACTTTTGCACTTGTATTAGTGTGGAAAAAACACTTTTTGCACTTGTGATAGTGGTGAAAAAACACTTTTCGCACTTGTGTTAGTGTTGAAAAACCACTTTTCGCACTTGTGTTGGTGCAGGAAACCACTTTTGCACTTGTATTAGTGTGGAAAAACCACTTTTCGCACTTGTGTTAGTGTTGAAAAACCACTTTTCGCACTTGTGTTAGTGTTGAAAAACCACTTTTCGCACTTGTGTTTGTGTTGAAAAACCACTTTTCGCACTTGTGTTGGTGCAGGAAACCACTTTTGCACTTGTATTAGTGTGGAAAAAACACTTTTTGCACTTGTGTTAGTGTTGAAAAACCACTTTTCGCACTTGTGTTAGTGTTGAAAAACCACTTTTCGCACTTGTGTTGGTGCAGGAAACCACTTTTGCACTTGCATTAGTGTGGAAAAAACACTTTTTGCACTTGTGATAGTGTTGAAAAACCACTTTTCGCACTTGTGTTAGTGTTGAAAAACCACACTTTCGCACTTGTGTTGGTGCAGGAAACCACTTTTGCACTTGTATTAGTGTGGAAAAAACACTTTTTGCACTTGTGATAGTGTTGAAAAACCAATTTTCGCACTTGTGTTAGTGTTGAAAAACCACTTTTCGCACTTCTGTTGGTGCAGGAAACCACTTTTACACTTGTATTAGTTTGGAAAAAAGACTTTTTCCACTTGTGATAGTGTTGAAAAACCACTTTTCGCACTTATGTTGGTGCAGGAAACCACTTTTGCACTTGTATTAGTGTGGAAAAAACACTTTTTGCACTTGTGATAGTGTTGAAAAACCACTTTTCGCACTTGTGTTGGTGCAGGAAACCACTTTTGCACTTGTATTAGTGTGGAAAAACCATTTTTCGCACATGTGTTAGTGTTGAAAAACCACTTTTTGCACTTGTGTTGGTGCAGGAAACCACTTTTGCACTTGTATTAGTGTGGAAAAACCACTTTTCGCACTTGTGTTAGTGTTGAAAAACCACTTTTCGCACTTGTGTTAGTGTTGAAAAACCACTTTTCGCACTTGTGTTAGTGTTGAAAAACCACTTTTCACACTTGTGTTGGTGCAGGAAACCACTTTTGCACTTGTATTAGTGTGGAAAAACCACTTTTCGCACATGTGTTAGTGTTGAAAAACCACTTTTTGCACTTGTGTTAGTGTTGAAAAACCACTTTTCGCACTTGTGTTAGTGTTGAAAAACCACTTTTCGCCCTTGTGTTGGTGCAGGAAACCACTTTTGCACTTGTATTAGTGTGGAAAAAACACTTTTTGCACTTGTGATAGTGTTGAAAAACCACTTTTCGCACTTGTGTTAGTGTTGAAAAACCACTTTTCGCCCTTGTGTTGGTGCAGGAAACCACTTTTGCACTTGTATTAGTGTGGAAAAACCACTTTTCGCACTTGTGTTAGTGTTGAAAAACCACTTTTCGCACTTGTGTTAGTGTTGAAAAACCACTTTTCGCACTTGTGTTAGTGTTGAAAAACCACTTTTCGCACTTGTGTTGGTGCAGGAAACCACTTTTGCACTTGTATTAGTGTGGAAAAAACACTTTTTGCACTTGTGTTAGTGTTGAAAAACCACTTTTCGCACTTGTGTTAGTATTGAAAAACCACTTTTCGCACTTGTGTTAGTGTTGAAAAACCACTTTTCGCACTTGTGTTGGTGCAGGAAACCACTTTTGCACTTGTATTAGTGTGGAAAAAACACTTTTTGCACTTGTGATAGTGTTGAAAAACCACTTTTCGCACTTGTGTTAGTGTTGAAAAACCACACTTTCGCACTTGTGTTGGTGCAGGAAACCACTTTTGCACTTGTATTAGTGTGGGAAAAACACTTTTTGCACTTGTGATAGTGTTGAAAAACCAATTTTCGCACTTGTGTTAGTGTTGAAAAACCACTTTTCGCACTTCTGTTGGTGCAGGAAACCACTTTTACACTTGTATTAGTGTGGGAAAAACACTTTTTGCACTTGTGATAGTGTTGAAAAACCACTTTTCGCACTTGTGTTAGTGTTGAAAAACCACTTTTCGCACTTGTGTTAGTGTTGAAAAACCACTTTTCGCACTTGTGTTGGTGCAGGAAACCACTTTTGCACTTGTATTAGTGTGGAAAAATCACTTTTCGCACATGTGTTAGTGTTGAAAAACCACTTTTCGCACTTGTGTTAGTGTTGAAAAACCACTTTTTGCACTTGTGTTGGTGCAGGAAACCACTTTTGCACTTGTATTAGTGTGGAAAAAACACTTTTTGCACTTGTGATAGTGTTGAAAAACCACTTTTCGCACTTGTGTTGGTGCAGGAAACCACTTTTGCACTTGTATTAGTGTGGAAAAAACACTTTTCGCACTTGTGTTAGTGTTGAAAAACCACTTTTCGCACTTGTGTTAGTGTTGAAAAACCACTTTTCGCACTTGTGTTGGTGCAGGAAACCACTTTTGCACTTGTATTAGTGTGGAAAAAACACTTTTTGCACTTGTGTTAGTGTTGAAAAACCACTTTTCGCACTTGTGTTAGTGTTGAAAAACCACTTTTCGCACTTGTGTTGGTGCAGGAAACCACTTTTGCACTTGTATTAGTGTGGAAAAACCACTTTTCGCACTTGTGTTAGTGTTGAAAAACCACTTTTCGCACTTGTGTTAGTGTTGAAAAACCACTTTTCACACTTGTGTTGGTGCAGGAAACCACTTTTGCACTTGTATTAGTGTGCAAAAAACACTTTTTGCACTTGTGATAGTGTTGAAATACCACTTTTCGCACTTGTGTTAGTGTTGAAAAACCACATTTCGCACTTGTTTTGGTGTAGGAAACCAATTTTGCACTTGTATTAGTGTGGAAAAACCACTTTTCGCACTTGTGTTAGTGTTGAAAAACCACTTTTCGCACTTGTGTTAGTGTTGAAAAACCACTTTTCGCACTTGTGTTAGTGTTGAAAAACCACTTTTCGCACTTGTGTTGGTGCAGGAAACCACTTTTGCACTTGTATTAGCGTGGGAAAAACACTTTTTGCACTTGTGATAGTGTTGAAAAACCACTTTTCGCACTTGTGTTAGTGTTGAAAAACCACTTTTCGCACTTGTGTTGATGCAGGAAACCACTTTTGCACTTGTATTAGTGTGGAAAAACCACGTTTCGCACTTGTGTTAGTGTTGAAAAAACACTTTTCACACTTGTGTTAGTGTTGAAAAACCACTTTTCGCACTTGCGTTGGTGCAGGAAACCACTTTTGCACTTGTATTAGTGTGGAAAAAAGACTTTTTGCACTTGTGATAGTGTTGAAAAACCACTTTTCGCACTTGTGTTAGTGTTGAAAAACCACTTTTCGCACTTGTGTTGGTGCAGGAAACCACTTTTGCACTTGTATTAGTGTGGAAAAATCACTTTTCGCACATGTGTTAGTGTTGAAAAACCACTTTTCGCACTTGTGTTAGTGTTGAAAAACCACTTTTCGCACTTGTGTTGGTGCAGGAAACCACTTTTGCACTTGTATTAGTGTGGAAAAACACTTTTTGCACTTGTGATAGTGTTGAAAAACCACTTTTCGCACTTGTGTTAGTGTTGAAAAACCACTTTTCGCACTTGTGTTGGTGCAGGAAACCACTTTTGCACTTGTATTAGTGTGGAAAAACCACTTTTTGCACTTGTGTTAGTGTTGAAAAACCACTTTTCGCACTTGTGTTAGTGTTGAAAAACCACTTTTCGCACTTCTGTTGGTGCAGGAAACCACTTTTACACTTGTATTAGTGTGGGAAAAACACTTTTTGCACTTGTGATAGTGTTGAAAAACCACTTTTCGCACTTGTGTTAGTGTTGAAAAACCACTTTTCGCACTTGTGTTAGTGTTGAAAAACCACTTTTCGCACTTGTGTTGGTGCAGGAAACCACTTTTGCACTTGTATTAGTGTGGAAAAATCACTTTTCGCACATGTGTTAGTGTTGAAAAACCACTTTTCGCACTTGTGTTAGTGTTGAAAAACCACTTTTTGCACTTGTGTTGGTGCAGGAAACCACTTTTGCACTTGTATTAGTGTGGAAAAAACACTTTTTGCACTTGTGATAGTGGTGAAAAACCACTTTTCGCACTTGTGTTAGTGTTGAAAAACCACTTTTCGCATTTGTGTTGGTGCAGGAAACCACTTTTGCACTTGTATTAGTGTGGAAAAACCACTTTTCGCACTTGTGTTAGTGTTGAAAAACCACTTTTCGCACTTGTGTTAGTGTTGAAAAACCACTTTTCGCACTTGTGTTTGTGTTGAAAAACCACTTTTCGCACTTGTGTTGGTGCAGGAAACCACTTTTGCACTTGTATTAGTGTGGAAAAAACACTTTTTGCACTTGTGTTAGTGTTGAAAAACCACTTTTCGCACTTGTGTTAGTGTTGAAAAACCACTTTTCGCACTTGTGTTGGTGCAGGAAACCACTTTTGCACTTGTATTAGTGTGGAAAAAACACTTTTTGCACTTGTGATAGTGTTGAAAAACCACTTTTCGCACTTGTGTTAGTGTTGAAAAACCACACTTTCGCACTTGTGTTGGTGCAGGAAACCACTTTTGCACTTGTATTAGTGTGGAAAAAACACTTTTTGCACTTGTGATAGTGTTGAAAAACCAATTTTCGCACTTGTGTTAGTGTTGAAAAACCACTTTTCGCAATTCTGTTGGTGCAGGAAACCACTTTTACACTTGTATTAGTTTGGAAAAAAGACTTTTTGCACTTGTGATAGTGTTGAAAAACCACTTTTCGCACTTATGTTGGTGCAGGAAACCACTTTTGCACTTGTATTAGTGTGGAAAAAACACTTTTTGCACTTGTGATAGTGTTGGAAACCACTTTTGCACTTGTATTAGTGTGGAAAAACCACTTTTCGCACATGTGTTAGTGTTGAAAAACCACTTTTTGCACTTGTGTTAGTGTTGAAAAACCACTTTTCGCACTTGTGTTGGTGCAGGAAACCACTTTTGCACTTGTATTAGTGTGGAAAAAACACTTTTCGCACTTGTGTTAGTGTTGAAAAACCACTTTTCGCACTTGTGTTAGTGTTGAAAAACCACTTTTCGCACTTGTGTTGGTGCAGGAAACCACTTTTGCACTTGTATTAGTGTGGAAAAAACACTTTTCGCACTTGTGTTAGTGTTGAAAAACCACTTTTCGCACTTGTGTTAGTGTTGAAAAACCACTTTTCGCACTTGTGTTGGTGCAGGAAACTACTTTTGCACTTGTATTAGTGTGGAAAAAACACTTTTTGCACTTGTGATATTGTTGAAAAACCACTTTTCGCACTTGTGTTAGTGTTGAAAAACCACACTTTCGCACTTGTGTTGGTGCAGGAAACCACTTTTGCACTTGTATTAGTGTGGAAAAAACACTTTTTGCACTTGTGATAGTGTTGAAAAACCACTTTTCGCACTTGTGTTAGTGTTGAAAAACTACTTTTCGCACTTGTGTTGGTGCAGGAAACCACTTTTGCACTTGTATTAGTGTGGAAAAAACACTTTTTGCACTTGTGATAGTGTTGAAAAACCACTTTTCGCACTTGTGTTAGTGTTGAAAAACCACTTTTCGCACTTGTGTTGGTGCAGGAAACCACTTTTGCACTTGTATTAGTGTGGAAAAACCACTTTTCGCACTTGTGTTAGTGTTGAAAAACCACTTTTCGCACTTGTGTTAGTGTTGAAAAACCACTTTTCGCACTTGTGTTAGTGTTGAAAAACCACTTTTCACACTTGTGTTGGTGCAGGAAACCACTTTTGCACTTGTATTAGTGTGGAAAAACCACTTTTCGCACATGTGTTAGTGTTGAAAAACCACTTTTTGCACTTGTGTTAGTGTTGAAAAACCACTTTTCGCACTTGTGTTAGTGTTGAAAAACCACTTTTCGCCCTTGTGTTGGTGCAGGAAACCACTTTTGCACTTGTATTAGTGTGGAAAAACCACTTTTCGCACTTGTGTTAGTGTTGAAAAACCACTTTTCGCACTTGTGTTGGTGCAGGAAACCACTTTTGCACTTGTATTAGTGTGGAAAAACCACTTTTCGCACTTGTGTTAGTGTTGAAAAACCACTTTTTGCACTTGTGTTAGTGTTGAAAAACCACTTTTCACACTTGTGTTGGTGCAGGAAACCACTTTTGCACTTGTATTAGTGTGGAAAAAACACTTTTCGCACTTGTGTTAGTGTTGAAAAACCACTTTTCGCACTTGTGTTGGTGCAGGAAACCACTTTTGCACTTGTATTAGTGTGGAAAAACCACTTTTCGCACTTGTGTTAGTGTTGAAAAACCACTTTTTGCACTTGTGTTAGTGTTGAAAAACCACTTTTCACACTTGTGTTGGTGCAGGAAACCACTTTTGCACTTGTATTAGTGTGGAAAAACCACTTTTCGCACTTGTGTTAGTGTTGAAAAACCACTTTTTGCACTTGTGTTAGTGTTGAAAAACCACTTTTCACACTTGTGTTGGTGCAGGAAACCACTTTTGCACTTGTATTAGTGTGGAAATACCACTTTTCGCACTTGTGTTAGTGTTGAAAAACCACATTTCGCACTTGTTTTGGTGTAGGAAACCAATTTTGCACTTGTATTAGTGTGGAAAAACCACTTTTCGCACTTGTGTTAGTGTTGAAAAACCACTTTTCGCACTTGTGTTAGTGTTGAAAAACCACTTTTCGCACTTGTGTTAGTGTTGAAAAACCACTTTTCGCACTTGTGTTGGTGCAGGAAACCACTTTTGCACTTGTATTAGCGTGGGAAAAACAGTTTTTGCACTTGTGATAGTGTTGAAAAACCACTTTTCGCACTTGTGTTAGTGTTGAAAAACCACTTTTCGCACTTGTGTTGATGCAGGAAACCACTTTTGCACTTGTATTAGTGTGGAAAAACCACGTTTCGCACTTGTGTTAGTGTTGAAAAAACACTTTTCTCACTTGTGTTAGTGTTGAAAAACCACTTTTCGCACTTGTGTTGGTGCAGGAAACCACTTTTGCACTTGTATTAGTGTGGAAAAATCACTTTTCGCACATGTGTTAGTGTTGAAAAACCACTTTTCGCACTTGTGTTAGTGTTGAAAAACCACTTTTCGCACTTGTGTTGGTGCAGGAAACCACTTTTGCACTTGTATTAGTGTGGAAAAAACACTTTTTGCACTTGTGATAGTGTTGAAAAACCACTTTTCGCACTTGTGTTAGTGTTGAAAAACCACTTTTCGCCCTTGTGTTGGTGCAGGAAACCACTTTTGCACTTGTATTAGTGTGGAAAAACAACTTTTCGCACTTGTGTTAGTGTTGAAAAACCACTTTTCGCACTTGTGTTAGTGTTGAAAAACCACTTTTCGCACTTGTGTTAGTGTTGAAAAACCACTTTTCGCACTTGTGTTGGTGCAGGAAACCACTTTTGCACTTGTATTAGTGTGGAAAAAACACTTTTTGCACTTGTGTTAGTGTTGAAAAACCACTTTTCGCACTTGTGTTAGTATTGAAAAACCACTTTTCGCACTTGTGTTAGTGTTGAAAAACCACTTTTCGCACTTGTGTTGGTGCAGGAAACCACTTTTGCACTTGTATTAGTGTGGAAAAAACACTTTTTGCACTTGTGATAGTGTTGAAAAACCACTTTTCGCACTTGTGTTAGTGTTGAAAAACCACACTTTCGCACTTGTGTTGGTGCAGGAAAGCACTTTTGCACTTGTATTAGTGTGGGAAAAACACTTTTTGCACTTGTGATAGTGTTGAAAAACCAATTTTCGCACTTGTGTCAGTGTTGAAAAACCACTTTTCGCACTTCTGTTGGTGCAGGAAACCACTTTTACACTTGTATTAGTGTGGGAAAAACACTTTTTGCACTTGTGATAGTGTTGAAAAACCACTTTTCGCACTTGTGTTAGTGTTGAAAAACCACTTTTCGCACTTGTGTTAGTGTTGAAAAACCACTTTTTGCACTTGTGTTGGTGCAGGAAACCACTTTTGCACTTGTATTAGTGTGGAAAAAACACTTTTTGCACTTGTGATAGTGTTGAAAACCACTTTTCGCACTTGTGTTGGTGCAGGAAACCACTTTTGCACTTGTATTAGTGTGGAAAAAACACTTTTCGCACTTGTGTTAGTGTTGAAAAACCACTTTTCGCACTTGTGTTGGTGCAGGAAACCACTTTTGCACTTGTATTGGTGTGGAAAAAACACTTTTTGCACTTGTGTTAGTGTTGAAAAACCACTTTTCGCACTTGTGTTAGTGTTGAAAAACCACTTTTCGCACTTGTGTTGGTGCAGGAAACCACTTTTGCACTTGTATTAGTGTGGAAAAAACACTTTTTGCACTTGTGATAGTGTTGAAAAACACTTTTCGCACTTGTGTTGGTGCAGGAAACCACTTTTGCACTTGTATTAGTGTGGAAAAAACACTTTTCGCACTTGTGTTAGTGTTGAAAAACCACTTTTCGCACTTGTGTTGGTGCAGGAAACCACTTTTGCACTTGTATTGGTGTGGAAAAAACACTTTTTGCACTTGTGTTAGTGTTGAAAAACCACTTTTCGCACTTGTGTTAGTGTTGAAAAACCACTTTTCGCACTTGTGTTGGTGCAGGAAACCACTTTTGCACTTGTATTAGTGTGGAAAAAACACTTTTTGCACTTGTGATAGTGTTGAAAAACCACTTTTCGCACTTGTGTTAGTGTTGAAAAACCACACTTTTGCACTTGTGTTGGTGCAGGAAACCACTTTTGCACTTGTATTAGTGTGGAAAAAACACTTTTTGCACTTGTGTTAGTGTTGAAAAACCACTTTTCGCACTTGTGTTAGTGTTGAAAAACCACTTTTCGCACTTGTGTTGGTGCAGGAAACCACTTTTGCACTTGTATTAGTGTGGAAAAAACACTTTTTGCACTTGTGATAGTGTTGAAAAACGACTTTTCGCACTTGTGTTAGTGTTGAAAAACCACATTTTCGCACTTGTGTTGGTGCAGGAAACCACTTTTGCACTTGTATTAGTGTGGAAAAAACACTTTTTGCACTTGTGATAGTGTTGAAAAACCAATTTTCGCACTTGTGTTAGTGTTGAAAAACCACTTTTCGCACTTCTGTTGGTGCAGGAAACCACTTTTACACTTGTATTAGTTTGTAAAAAAGACTTTTTGCACTTGTGATAGTGTTGAAAAACCACTTTTCGCACTTATGTTGGTGCAGGAAACCACTTTTGCACTTGTATTAGTGTGGAAAAAACACTTTTTGCACTTGTGATAGTGTTGAAAAACCACTTTTCGCACTTGTGTTGGTGCAGGAAACCACTTTTGCACTTGTAATAGTGTGGAAAAACCACTTTTCGCACATGTGTTAGTGTTGAAAAACCACTTTTTGCACTTGTGTTAGTGTTGAAAAACCACTTTTCGCAGTTGTGTTGGTGCAGGAAACCACTTTTGCACTTGTATTAGTGTGGAAAAAACACTTTTCGCACTTGTGTTAGTGATGACAAACCACTTTTCGCACTTGTGTTAGTGTTGAAAAACCACTTTTCGCACTTGTGTTGGTGCAGGAAACTACTTTTGCACTTGTATTAGTGTGGAAAAAAACACTTTTTGCACTTGTGATATTGTTGAAAAACCACTTTTCGCACTTGTGTTAGTGTTGAAAAACCACACTTTCGCACTTGTGTTGGTGCAGGAAACCACTTTTGCACTTGTATTAGTGTGGAAAAAACACTTTTTGCACTTGTGATAGTGTTGAAAAACCACTTTTTGCACTTGTGTTAGTGTTGAAAAACTACTTTTCGCACTTGTGTTGGTGCAGGAAACCACTTTTGCACTTGTATTAGTGTGGAAAAAACACTTTTTGCACTTGTGATAGTGTTGAAAAACCACTTTTCGCACTTGTGTTAGTGTTGAAAAACCACTTTTCGCACTTGTGTTGGTGCAGGAAACCACTTTTGCACTTGTATTAGTGTGGAAAAACCACTTTTCGCACTTGTGTTAGTGTTGAAAAACCACTTTTCGCACTTGTGTTAGTGTTGAAAAACCACTTTTCGCACTTGTGTTAGTGTTGAAAAACCACTTTTCACACTTGTGTTGGTGCAGGAAACCACTTTTGCACTTGTATTAGTGTGGAAAAACCACTTTTCGCACATGTGTTAGTGTTGAAAAACCACTTTTTGCACTTGTGTTAGTGTTGAAAAACCACTTTTCGCACTTGTGTTAGTGTTGAAAAACCACTTTTCGCCCTTGTGTTGGTGCAGGAAACCACTTTTGCACTTGTATTAGTGTGGAAAAACCACTTTTCGCACTTGTGTTAGTGTTGAAAAACCACTTTTCGCACTTGTGTTGGTGCAGGAAACCACTTTTGCACTTGTATTAGTGTGGAAAAACCACTTTTCGCACTTGTGTTAGTGTTGAAAAACCACTTTTTGCACTTGTGTTAGTGTTGAAAAACCACTTTTCACACTTGTGTTGGTGCAGGAAACCACTTTTGCACTTGTATTAGTGTGGAAAAAACACTTTTTGCACTTGTGATAGTGTTGAAATACCACTTTTCGCACTTGTGTTAGTGTTGAAAAACCACATTTCGCACTTGTTTTGGTGTAGGAAACCAATTTTGCACTTGTATTAGTGTGGAAAAACCACTTTTCGCACTTGTGTTAGTGTTGAAAAACCACTTTTCGCACTTGTGTTAGTGTTGAAAAACCACTTTTCGCACTTGTGTTAGTGTTGAAAAACCACTTTTCGCACTTGTGTTGGTGCAGGAAACCACTTTTGCACTTGTATTAGCGTGGGAAAAACAGTTTTTGCACTTGTGATAGTGTTGAAAAACCACTTTTCGCACTTGTGTTAGTGTTGAAAAACCACTTTTCGCACTTGTGTTGATGCAGGAAACCACTTTTGCACTTGTATTAGTGTGGAAAAACCACGTTTCGCACTTGTGTTAGTGTTGAAAAAACACTTTTCGCACTTGTGTTAGTGTTGAAAAACCACTTTTCGCACTTGTGTTGGTGCAGGAAACCACTTTTGCACTTGTATTAGTGTGGAAAAATCACTTTTCGCACATGTGTTAGTGTTGAAAAACCACTTTTCGCACTTGTGTTAGTGTTGAAAAACCACTTTTCGCACTTGTGTTGGTGCAGGAAACCACTTTTGCACTTGTATTAGTGTGGAAAAAACACTTTTTGCACTTGTGATAGTGTTGAAAAACCACTTTTCGCACTTGTGTTAGTGTTGAAAAACCACTTTTCGCACTTGTGTTGGTGCAGGAAACCACTTTTGCACTTGTATTAGTGTGGAAAAACCACTTTTCACACTTGTGTTAGTGTTGAAAAACCACTTTTCGCACTTGTGTTAGTGTTGAAAAACCACTTTTCGCACTTGTGTTAGTGTTGAAAAACCACTTTTCGCACTTGTGTTGGTGCAGGAAACCACTTTTGCACTTGTATTAGTGTGGAAAAAACACTTTTTGCACTTGTGTTAGTGTTGAAAAACCACTTTTCGCACTTGTGTTAGTATTGAAAAACCACTTTTCGCACTTGTGTTAGTGTTGAAAAACCACTTTTCGCACTTGTGTTGGTGCAGGAAACCACTTTTGCACTTGTATTAGTGTGGAAAAAACACTTTTTGCACTTGTGATAGTGTTGAAAAACCACTTTTCGCACTTGTGTTAGTGTTGAAAAACCACACTTTCGCACTTGTGTTGGTGCAGGAAACCACTTTTGCACTTGTATTAGTGTGGGAAAAACACTTTTTGCACTTGTGATAGTGTTGAAAAACCAATTTTCGCACTTGTGTTAGTGTTGAAAAAACCACTTTTCGCACTCTGTTGGTGCAGGAAACCACTTTTACACTTGTATTAGTGTGGGAAAAACACTTTTTGCACTTGTGATAGTGTTGAAAAACCACTTTTCGCACTTGTGTTAGTGTGAAATACCACTTTTCGCACTTGTGTTAGTGTTGAAAAACCACTTTTCGCACTTGTGTTGGTGCAGGAAACCACTTTTGCACTTGTATTAGTGTGGAAAAATCACTTTTCGCACATGTGTTAGTGTTGAAAAACCACTTTTCGCACTTGTGTTAGTGTTGAAAAACCACTTTTTGCACTTGTGTTGGTGCAGGAAACCACTTTTGCACTTGTATTAGTGTGGAAAAAACACTTTTTGCACTTGTGATAGTGTTGAAAAACCACTTTTCGCACTTGTGTTGGTGCAGGAAACCACTTTTGCACTTGTATTAGTGTGGAAAAAACACTTTTCGCACTTGTGTTAGTGTTGAAAAACCACTTTTCGCACTTGTGTTAGTGTTGAAAAACCACTTTTTGCACTTGTGTTAGTGTTGAAAAACCACTTTTCGCACTTGTGTTGGTGCAGGAAACCACTTTTGCACTTGTATTAGTGTGGAAAAAACACTTTTTGCACTTGTGATATTGTTGAAAAACCACTTTTCGCACTTGTGTTAGTGTTGAAAAACCACACTTTCGCACTTGTGTTGGTGCAGGAAACCACTTTTGCACTTGTATTAGTGTGGAAAAAACACTTTTTGCACTTGTGATAGTGTTGAAAAACCACTTTTCGCACTTGTGTTAGTGTTGAAAAACCACTTTTCGCACTTGTGTTGGTGCAGGAAACCACTTTTGCACTTGTATTAGTGTGGAAAAAACACTTTTTGCACTTGTGATAGTGTTGAAAAACCACTTTTCGCACTTGTGTTAGTGTTGAAAAACCACTTTTCGCACTTGTGTTGGTGCAGGAAACCACTTTTGCACTTGTATTAGTGTGGAAAAACCACTTTTCGCACTTGTGTTAGTGTTGAAAAACCACTTTTCGCACTTGTGTTAGTGTTGAAAAACCACTTTTCGCACTTGTGTTAGTGTTGAAAAACCACATTTCGCACTTGTGTTGGTGCAGGAAACCACTTTTGCACTTGTATTAGTGTGGAAAAAACACTTTTCGCACTTGTGTTAGTGTTGAAAAACCACTTTTCGCACTTGTGTTAGTGTTGAAAAACCACTTTTCGCACTTGTGTTAGTGTTGAAAAACCACTTTTCGCACTTGTGTTGGTGCAGGAAACCACTTTTGCACTTGTATTAGTGTGGAAAAAACACTTTTTGCACTTGTGATAGTGTTGAAAAACCACTTTTCGCACTTGTGTTAGTGTTGAAAAACCACTTTTCGCACTTGTGTTGGTGCAGGAAACCACTTTTGCACTTGTATTAGTGTGGAAAAATCACTTTTCGCACATGTGTTAGTGTTGAAAAACCACTTTTCGCACTTGTGTTAGTGTTGAAAAACCACTTTTCGCACTTGTGTTGGTGCAGGAAACCACTTTTGCACTTGTATTAGTGTGGAAAAAACACTTTTTGCACTTGTGATAGTGTTGAAAAGCCACTTTTCGCACTTGTGTTAGTGTTGAAAAACCACTTTTCGCACTTGTGTTGGTGCAGGAAACCACTTTTGCACTTGTATTAGTGTGGAAAAACCACTTTTCGCACTTGTGTTAGTGTTGAAAAACCACTTTTCGCACTTGTGTTAGTGTTGAAAAACCACTTTTTGCACTTGTGTTAGTGTTGAAAAACCACTTTTCGCACTTGTGTTGGTGCAGGAAACCACTTTTGCACTTGTATTAGTGTGGAAAAAACACTTTTCGCACTTGTGTTAGTGTTGAAAACCACTTTTCGCACTTGTGTTAGTATTGAAAAACCACTTTTCGCACTTGTGTTAGTGTTGAAAAACCACTTTTCGCACTTGCGTTGGTGCAGGAAACCACTTTTGCACTTGTATTAGTGTGGAAAAAAGACTTTTTGCACTTGTGATAGTGTTGAAAAACCACTTTTCGCACTTGTGTTAGTGTTGAAAAACCACTTTTCGCACTTGTGTTGGTGCAGGAAACCACTTTTGCACTTGTATTAGTGTGGAAAAATCACTTTTCGCACATGTGTTAGTGTTGAAAAACCACTTTTCGCACTTGTGTTAGTGTTGAAAAACCACTTTTCGCACTTGTGTTGGTGCAGGAAACCACTTTTGCACTTGTATTAGTGTGGAAAAAACACTTTTTGCACTTGTGATAGTGTTGAAAAACCACTTTTCGCACTTGTGTTAGTGTTGAAAAACCACTTTTCGCACTTGTGTTGGTGCAGGAAACGACTTTTGCACTTGTATTAGTGTGGAAAAACCACTTTTCGCACTTGTGTTAGTGTTGAAAAACCACTTTTCGCACTTGTGTTAGTGTTGAAAAACCACTTTTCGCACTGGTGTTGGTGCAGGAAACCACTTTTGCACTTGTATTAGTGTGGAAAAAACACTTTTCGCACTTGTGTTAGTGTTGAAAAACCACTTTTCGCACTTGTGTTAGTATTGAAAAACCACTTTTCGCACTTGTGTTGGTGCAGGAAACCACTTTTGCACTTGTATTAGTGTGGAAAAAACACTTTTTGCACTTGTGATAGTGTTGAAAAACCACTTTTCGCACTTGTGTTAGTGTTGAAAAACCACACTTTCGCACTTGTGTTGGTGCAGGAAACCACTTTTGCACTTGTATTAGTGTGGAAAAAACACTTTTTGCACTTGTGATAGTGTTGAAAAACCAATTTTCGCACTTGTGTTAGTGTTGAAAAACCACTTTTCGCACTTGTGTTGGTGCAGGAAACCACTTTTACACTTGTATTAGTGTGGGAAAAACACTTTTTGCACTTGTGATAGTGTTGAAAAACCACTTTTCGCACTTGTGTTAGTGTTGAAAAACCACTTTTCGCACTTGTGTTAGTGTTGAAAAACCACTTTTCGCACTTGTGTTGGTGCAGGAAACCACTTTTGCACTTGTATTAGTGTGGAAAAAAACACTTTTTGCACTTGTGATAGTGTTGAAAAACCACTTTTCGCACTTGTGTTAGTGTTGAAAAACCACTTTTCGGACTTGTGTTGGTGCAGGAAACCACTTTTGCACTTGTATTAGTGTGGAAAAACCACTTTTCGCACTTGTGTTAGTGTTGAAAAACCACTTTTCGCACTTGTGTTGGTGCAGGAAACCACTTTTGCACTTGTATTAGTTTGGAAAAAAGACTTTTTGCACTTGTGATAGTGTTGAAAAACCACTTTTCGCACTTGTGTTAATGTTGAAAAACCACTTTTCGCACTTGTGTTGATGCAGGAAACCACTTTTGCACTTGTATTAGTGTGGAAAAACCACGTTTCGCACTTGTGTTAGTGTTGAAAAAACACTTTTCACACTTGTGTTAGTGTTGAAAAACCACTTTTCGCACTTGCGTTGGTGCAGGAAACCACTTTTGCACTTGTATTAGTGTGGAAAAAAGACTTTTTGCACTTGTGATAGTGTTGAAAAACCACTTTTCGCACTTGTGTTAGTGTTGAAAAACCACTTTTCGCACTTGTGTTGGTGCAGGAAAACACTTTTGCACTTGTATTAGTGTGGAAAAATCACTTTTCGCACATGTGTTAGTGTTGAAAAACCACTTTTCGCACTTGTGTTAGTGTTGAAAAACCACTTTTCGCACTTGTGTTGGTGCAGGAAACCACTTTTGCACTTGTATTAGTGTGGAAAAAACACTTTTTGCACTTGTGATAGTGTTGAAAAACCACTTTTCGCACTTGTGTTAGTGTTGAAAAACCACTTTTCGCACTTGTGTTGGTGCAGGAAACCACTTTTGCACTTGTATTAGTGTGGAAAAACCACTTTTTGCACTTGTGTTAGTGTTGAAAAACCACTTTTCGCACTTGTGTTAGTGTTGAAAAACCACTTTTCGCACTTCTGTTGGTGCAGGAAACCACTTTTACACTTGTATTAGTGTGGGAAAAACACTTTTTGCACTTGTGATAGTGTTGAAAAACCACTTTTCGCACTTGTGTTAGTGTTGAAAAACCACTTTTCGCACTTGTGTTAGTGTTGAAAAACCACTTTTCGCACTTGTGTTGGTGCAGGAAACCACTTTTGCACTTGTATTAGTGTGGAAAAATCACTTTTCGCACATGTGTTAGTGTTGAAAAACCACTTTTCGCACATGTGTTAGTGTTGAAAAACCACTTTTCGCACTTGTGTTAGTGTTGAAAAACCACTTTTTGCACTTGTGTTGGTGCAGGAAACCACTTTTGCACTTGTATTGGTGTGGAAAAAACACTTTTTGCACTTGTGATAGTGGTGAAAAACCACTTTTTGCACTTGTGTTAGTGTTGAAAAACCACTTTTCGCACTTGTGTTGGTGCAGGAAACCACTTTTGCACTTGTATTAGTGTGGAAAAACCACTTTTCGCACTTGTGTTAGTGTTGAAAAACCACTTTTCGCACTTGTGTTAGTGTTGAAAAACCACTTTTCGCACTTGTGTTTGTGTTGAAAAACCACTTTTCGCACTTGTGTTGGTGCAGAAAAACCACTTTTGCACTTGTATTAGTGTGGAAAAAACACTTTTTGCACTTGTGTTAGTGTTGAAAAACCACTTTTCGCACTTGTGTTAGTGTTGAAAAACCACTTTTCGCACTTGTGTTGGTGCAGGAAACCACTTTTGCACTTGTATTAGTGTGGAAAAAACACTTTTTGCACTTGTGATAGTGTTGAAAAACCACTTTTCGCACTTGTGTTAATGTTGAAAAACCACACTTTCGCACTTGTGTTGGTGCAGGAAACCACTTTTGCACTTGTATTAGTGTGGAAAAAACACTTTTTGCACTTGTGATAGTGTTGAAAAACCAATTTTCGCACTTGTGTTAGTGTTGAAAAACCACTTTTCGCACTTCTGTTGGTGCAGGAAACCACTTTTACACTTGTATTAGTTTGGAAAAAAGACTTTTTGCACTTGTGATAGTGTTGAAAAACCACTTTTCGCACTTATGTTGGTGCAGGAAAGCACTTTTGCACTTGTATTAGTGTGGAAAAAACACTTTTTGCACTTGTGATAGTGTTGAAAACCACTTTTCGCACTTGTGTTGGTGCAGGAAACCACTTTTGCACTTGTATTAGTGTGGAAAAACCACTTTTCGCACTTGTGTTAGTGTTGAAAAACCACTTTTCGCACTTGTGTTAGTGTTGAAAAACCACACTTTTCGCACTTGTGTTGGTGCAGGAAACTACTTTTGCACTTGTATTAGTGTGGAAAAAACACTTTTTGCACTTGTGATATTGTTGAAAAACCACTTTTCGCACTTGTGTTAGTGTTGAAAAACCACACTTTCGCACTTGTGTTGGTGCAGGAAACCACTTTTGCACTTGTATTAGTGTGGAAAAAACACTTTTTGCACTTGTGATAGTGTTGAAAAACCACTTTTCGCACTTGTGTTAGTGTTGAAAAACTACTTTTCGCACTTGTGTTGGTGCAGGAAACCACTTTTGCACTTGTATTAGTGTGGAAAAAACACTTTTTGCACTTGTGATAGTGTTGAAAAACCACTTTTCGCACTTGTGTTAGTGTTGAAAAACCACTTTTCGCACTTGTGTTGGTGCAGGAAACCACTTTTGCACTTGTATTAGTGTGGAAAAACCACTTTTCGCACTTGTGTTAGTGTTGAAAAACCACTTTTCGCACTTGTGTTAGTGTTGAAAAACCACTTTTCGCACTTGTGTTAGTGTTGAAAAACCACTTTTCACACTTGTGTTGGTGCAGGAAACCACTTTTGCACTTGTATTAGTGTGGAAAAACCACTTTTCGCACATGTGTTAGTGTTGAAAAACCACTTTTTGCACTTGTGTTAGTGTTGAAAAACCACTTTTCGCACTTGTGTTAGTGTTGAAAAACCACTTTTCGCCCTTGTGTTGGTGCAGGAAACCACTTTTGCACTTGTATTAGTGTGGAAAAACCACTTTTCGCACTTGTGTTAGTGTTGAAAAACCACTTTTCGCACTAGTGTTGGTGCAGGAAACCACTTTTGCACTTGTATTAGTGTGGAAAAACCACTTTTCGCACTTGTGTTAGTGTTGAAAAACCACTTTTTGCACTTGTGTTAGTGTTGAAAAACCACTTTTCACACTTGTGTTGGTGCAGGAAACCACTTTTGCACTTGTATTAGTGTGGAAAAAACACTTTTTGCACTTGTGATAGTGTTGAAATACCACTTTTCGCACTTGTGTTAGTGTTGAAAAACCACATTTCGCACTTGTTTTGGTGTAGGAAACCAATTTTGCACTTGTATTAGTGTGGAAAAACCACTTTTCGCACTTGTGTTAGTGTTGAAAAACCACTTTTCGCACTTGTGTTAGTGTTGAAAAACCGCTTTTCGCACTTGTGTTAGTGTTGAAAAACCACTTTTCGCACTTGTGTTGGTGCAGGAAACCACTTTTGCACTTGTATTAGCGTGGGAAAAACAGTTTTTGCACTTGTGATAGTGTTGAAAAACCACTTTTCGCACTTGTGTTAGTGTTGAAAAACCACTTTTCGCACTTGTGTTGATGCAGGAAACCACTTTTGCACTTGTATTAGTGTGGAAAACCACGTTTCGCACTTGTGTTAGTGTTGAAAAAACACTTTTCGCACTTGTGTTAGTGTTGAAAAACCACTTTTCGCACTTGTGTTGGTGCAGGAAACCACTTTTGCACTTGTATTAGTGTGGAAAAATCACTTTTCGCACATGTGTTAGTGTTGAAAAACCACTTTTCGCACTTGTGTTAGTGTTGAAAAACCACTTTTCGCACTTGTGTTGGTGCAGGAAACCACTTTTGCACTTGTATTAGTGTGGAAAAAATACTTTTTGCACTTGTGATAGTGTTGAAAAACCACTTTTCGCACTTGTGTTAGTGTTGAAAAACCACTTTTCGCACTTGTGTTGGTGCAGGAAACCACTTTTGCACTTGTATTAGTGTGGAAAAACCACTTTTCACACTTGTGTTAGTGTTGAAAAACCACTTTTCGCACTTGTGTTAGTGTTGAAAAACCACTTTTCGCACTTGTGTTAGTGTTGAAAAACCACTTTTCGCACTTGTGTTGGTGCAGGAAACCACTTTTGCACTTGTATTAGTGTGGAAAAAACACTTTTTGCACTTGTGTTAGTGTTGAAAAACCACTTTTCGCACATTTGTTAGTATTGAAAAACCACTTTTCGCACTTGTGTTAGTGTTGAAAAACCACTTTTCGCACTTGTGTTGGTGCAGGAAACCACTTTTGCACTTGTATTAGAGTGGAAAAAACACTTTTTGCACTTGTGATAGTGTTGAAAAACCACTTTTCGCACTTGTGTTAGTGTTGAAAAACCACACTTTCGCACTTGTGTTGGTGCAGGAAACCACTTTTGCACTTGTATTAGTGTGGGAAAAACACTTTTTGCACTTGTGATAGTGTTGAAAAACCAATTTTCACACTTGTGTTAGTGTTGAAAAACCACTTTTCGCACTTCTGTTGGTGCAGGAAACCACTTTTACACTTGTATTAGTGTGGGAAAAACACTTTTTGCACTTGTGATAGTGTTGAAAAACCACTTTTCGCACTTGTGTTAGTGTTGAAAAACCACTTTTCGCACTTGTGTTAGTGTTGAAAAACCACTTTTCGCACTTGTGTTGGTGCAGGAAACCACTTTTGCACTTGTATTAGTGTGGAAAAAACACTTTTTGCACTTGTGATAGTGTTGAAAAACCACTTTTCGCACTTGTGTTAGTGTTGAAAAATCACTTTTCGCACATGTGTTAGTGTTGAAAAACCACTTTTCGCACTTGTGTTAGTGTTGAAAAACCACTTTTTGCACTTGTGTTGGTGCAGGAAACCACTTTTGCACTTGTATTAGTGTGGAAAAAACACTTTTTGCACTTGTGATAGTGTTGAAAAACCACTTTTCGCACTTGTGTTGGTGCAGGAAACCACTTTTGCACTTGTATTAGTGTGGAAAAAACACTTTTCGCACTTGTGTTAGTGTGGAAAAACCACTTTTCGCACTTGTGTTAGTGTTGAAAAACCACTTTTCGCACTTGTGTTAGTGTTGAAAAACCACTTTTCGCACTTGTGTTGGTGCAGGAAACCACTTTTGCACTTGTATTAGTGTGGAAAAAACACTTTTTGCACTTGTGATATTGTTGAAAAACCACTTTTCGCACTTGTGTTAGTGTTGAAAAACCACACTTTCGCACTTGTGTTGGTGCAGGAAACCACTTTTGCACTTGTATTAGTGTGGAAAAAACACTTTTTGCACTTGTGATAGTGTTGAAAAACCACTTTTCGCACTTGTGTTAGTGTTGAAAAACCACTTTTCGCACTTGTGTTGGTGCAGGAAACCACTTTTGCACTTGTATTAGTGTGGAAAAAACACTTTTTGCACTTGTGATAGTGTTGAAAAACCACTTTTCGCACTTGTGTTAGTGTTGAAAAACCACTTTTCGCACTTGTGTTGGTGCAGGAAACCACTTTTGCACTTGTATTAGTGTGGAAAAATCACTTTTCGCACATGTGTTAGTGTTGAAAAACCACTTTTCGCACTTGTGTTAGTGTTGAAAAACCACTTTTCGCACTTGTGTTGGTGCAGGAAACCACTTTTGCACTTGTATTAGTGTGGAAAAAACACTTTTTGCACTTGTGATAGTGTTGAAAAACCACTTTTCGCACTTGTGTTAGTGTTGAAAAACCACTTTTCGCACTTGTGTTGGTGCAGGAAACGACTTTTGCACTTGTATTAGTGTGGAAAAACCACTTTTCGCACTTGTGTTAGTGTTGAAAAACCACTTTTCGCACTTGTGTTAGTGTTGAAAAACCACTTTTCGCACTGGTGTTGGTGCAGGAAACCACTTTTGCACTTGTATTAGTGTGGAAAAAACACTTTTCGCACTTGTGTTAGTGTTGAAAAACCACTTTTCGCACTTGTGTTAGTATTGAAAAACCACTTTTCGCACTTGTGTTGGTGCAGGAAACCACTTTTGCACTTGTATTAGTGTGGAAAAAACACTTTTTGCACTTGTGATAGTGTTGAAAAACCACTTTTCGCACTTGTGTTAGTGTTGAAAAACCACACTTTCGCACTTGTGTTGGTGCAGGAAACCACTTTTGCACTTGTATTAGTGTGGAAAAAACACTTTTTGCACTTGTGATAGTGTTGAAAAACCAATTTTCGCACTTGTGTTAGTGTTGAAAAACCACTTTTCGCACTTGTGTTGGTGCAGGAAACCACTTTTACACTTGTATTAGTGTGGGAAAAACACTTTTTGCACTTGTGATAGTGTTGAAAAACCACTTTTCGCACTTGTGTTAGTGTTGAAAAACCACTTTTCGCACTTGTGTTAGTGTTGAAAAACCACTTTTCGCACTTGTGTTGGTGCAGGAAACCACTTTTGCACTTGTATTAGTGTGGAAAAAAACACTTTTTGCACTTGTGATAGTGTTGAAAAACCACTTTTCGCACTTGTGTTAGTGTTGAAAAACCACTTTTCGGACTTGTGTTGGTGCAGGAAACCACTTTTGCACTTGTATTAGTGTGGAAAAACCACTTTTCGCACTTGTGTTAGTGTTGAAAAACCACTTTTCGCACTTGTGTTGGTGCAGGAAACCACTTTTGCACTTGTATTAGTTTGGAAAAAAGACTTTTTGCACTTGTGATAGTGTTGAAAAACCACTTTTCGCACTTGTGTTAATGTTGAAAAACCACTTTTCGCACTTGTGTTGATGCAGGAAACCACTTTTGCACTTGTATTAGTGTGGAAAAACCACGTTTCGCACTTGTGTTAGTGTTGAAAAAACACTTTTCACACTTGTGTTAGTGTTGAAAAACCACTTTTCGCACTTGCGTTGGTGCAGGAAACCACTTTTGCACTTGTATTAGTGTGGAAAAAAGACTTTTTGCACTTGTGATAGTGTTGAAAAACCACTTTTCGCACTTGTGTTAGTGTTGAAAAACCACTTTTCGCACTTGTGTTGGTGCAGGAAAACACTTTTGCACTTGTATTAGTGTGGAAAAATCACTTTTCGCACATGTGTTAGTGTTGAAAAACCACTTTTCGCACTTGTGTTAGTGTTGAAAAACCACTTTTCGCACTTGTGTTGGTGCAGGAAACCACTTTTGCACTTGTATTAGTGTGGAAAAAACACTTTTTGCACTTGTGATAGTGTTGAAAAACCACTTTTCGCACTTGTGTTAGTGTTGAAAAACCACTTTTCGCACTTGTGTTGGTGCAGGAAACCACTTTTGCACTTGTATTAGTGTGGAAAAACCACTTTTTGCACTTGTGTTAGTGTTGAAAAACCACTTTTCGCACTTGTGTTAGTGTTGAAAAACCACTTTTCGCACTTCTGTTGGTGCAGGAAACCACTTTTACACTTGTATTAGTGTGGGAAAAACACTTTTTGCACTTGTGATAGTGTTGAAAAACCACTTTTCGCACTTGTGTTAGTGTTGAAAAACCACTTTTCGCACTTGTGTTAGTGTTGAAAAACCACTTTTCGCACTTGTGTTGGTGCAGGAAACCACTTTTGCACTTGTATTAGTGTGGAAAAATCACTTTTCGCACATGTGTTAGTGTTGAAAAACCACTTTTCGCACATGTGTTAGTGTTGAAAAACCACTTTTCGCACTTGTGTTAGTGTTGAAAAACCACTTTTTGCACTTGTGTTGGTGCAGGAAACCACTTTTGCACTTGTATTGGTGTGGAAAAAACACTTTTTGCACTTGTGATAGTGGTGAAAAACCACTTTTTGCACTTGTGTTAGTGTTGAAAAACCACTTTTCGCACTTGTGTTGGTGCAGGAAACCACTTTTGCACTTGTATTAGTGTGGAAAAACCACTTTTCGCACTTGTGTTAGTGTTGAAAAACCACTTTTCGCACTTGTGTTAGTGTTGAAAAACCACTTTTCGCACTTGTGTTTGTGTTGAAAAACCACTTTTCGCACTTGTGTTGGTGCAGAAAAACCACTTTTGCACTTGTATTAGTGTGGAAAAAACACTTTTTGCACTTGTGTTAGTGTTGAAAAACCACTTTTCGCACTTGTGTTAGTGTTGAAAAACCACTTTTCGCACTTGTGTTGGTGCAGGAAACCACTTTTGCACTTGTATTAGTGTGGAAAAAACACTTTTTGCACTTGTGATAGTGTTGAAAAACCACTTTTCGCACTTGTGTTAATGTTGAAAAACCACACTTTCGCACTTGTGTTGGTGCAGGAAACCACTTTTGCACTTGTATTAGTGTGGAAAAAACACTTTTTGCACTTGTGATAGTGTTGAAAAACCAATTTTCGCACTTGTGTTAGTGTTGAAAAACCACTTTTCGCACTTCTGTTGGTGCAGGAAACCACTTTTACACTTGTATTAGTTTGGAAAAAAGACTTTTTGCACTTGTGATAGTGTTGAAAAACCACTTTTCGCACTTATGTTGGTGCAGGAAAGCACTTTTGCACTTGTATTAGTGTGGAAAAAACACTTTTTGCACTTGTGATAGTGTTGAAAACCACTTTTCGCACTTGTGTTGGTGCAGGAAACCACTTTTGCACTTGTATTAGTGTGGAAAAACCACTTTTCGCACTTGTGTTAGTGTTGAAAAACCACTTTTCGCACTTGTGTTAGTGTTGAAAAACCACACTTTTCGCACTTGTGTTGGTGCAGGAAACTACTTTTGCACTTGTATTAGTGTGGAAAAAACACTTTTTGCACTTGTGATATTGTTGAAAAACCACTTTTCGCACTTGTGTTAGTGTTGAAAAACCACACTTTCGCACTTGTGTTGGTGCAGGAAACCACTTTTGCACTTGTATTAGTGTGGAAAAAACACTTTTTGCACTTGTGATAGTGTTGAAAAACCACTTTTCGCACTTGTGTTAGTGTTGAAAAACTACTTTTCGCACTTGTGTTGGTGCAGGAAACCACTTTTGCACTTGTATTAGTGTGGAAAAAACACTTTTTGCACTTGTGATAGTGTTGAAAAACCACTTTTCGCACTTGTGTTAGTGTTGAAAAACCACTTTTCGCACTTGTGTTGGTGCAGGAAACCACTTTTGCACTTGTATTAGTGTGGAAAAACCACTTTTCGCACTTGTGTTAGTGTTGAAAAACCACTTTTCGCACTTGTGTTAGTGTTGAAAAACCACTTTTCGCACTTGTGTTAGTGTTGAAAAACCACTTTTCACACTTGTGTTGGTGCAGGAAACCACTTTTGCACTTGTATTAGTGTGGAAAAACCACTTTTCGCACATGTGTTAGTGTTGAAAAACCACTTTTTGCACTTGTGTTAGTGTTGAAAAACCACTTTTCGCACTTGTGTTAGTGTTGAAAAACCACTTTTCGCCCTTGTGTTGGTGCAGGAAACCACTTTTGCACTTGTATTAGTGTGGAAAAACCACTTTTCGCACTTGTGTTAGTGTTGAAAAACCACTTTTCGCACTAGTGTTGGTGCAGGAAACCACTTTTGCACTTGTATTAGTGTGGAAAAACCACTTTTCGCACTTGTGTTAGTGTTGAAAAACCACTTTTTGCACTTGTGTTAGTGTTGAAAAACCACTTTTCACACTTGTGTTGGTGCAGGAAACCACTTTTGCACTTGTATTAGTGTGGAAAAAACACTTTTTGCACTTGTGATAGTGTTGAAATACCACTTTTCGCACTTGTGTTAGTGTTGAAAAACCACATTTCGCACTTGTTTTGGTGTAGGAAACCAATTTTGCACTTGTATTAGTGTGGAAAAACCACTTTTCGCACTTGTGTTAGTGTTGAAAAACCACTTTTCGCACTTGTGTTAGTGTTGAAAAACCGCTTTTCGCACTTGTGTTAGTGTTGAAAAACCACTTTTCGCACTTGTGTTGGTGCAGGAAACCACTTTTGCACTTGTATTAGCGTGGGAAAAACAGTTTTTGCACTTGTGATAGTGTTGAAAAACCACTTTTCGCACTTGTGTTAGTGTTGAAAAACCACTTTTCGCACTTGTGTTGATGCAGGAAACCACTTTTGCACTTGTATTAGTGTGGAAAACCACGTTTCGCACTTGTGTTAGTGTTGAAAAAACACTTTTCGCACTTGTGTTAGTGTTGAAAAACCACTTTTCGCACTTGTGTTGGTGCAGGAAACCACTTTTGCACTTGTATTAGTGTGGAAAAATCACTTTTCGCACATGTGTTAGTGTTGAAAAACCACTTTTCGCACTTGTGTTAGTGTTGAAAAACCACTTTTCGCACTTGTGTTGGTGCAGGAAACCACTTTTGCACTTGTATTAGTGTGGAAAAAATACTTTTTGCACTTGTGATAGTGTTGAAAAACCACTTTTCGCACTTGTGTTAGTGTTGAAAAACCACTTTTCGCACTTGTGTTGGTGCAGGAAACCACTTTTGCACTTGTATTAGTGTGGAAAAACCACTTTTCACACTTGTGTTAGTGTTGAAAAACCACTTTTCGCACTTGTGTTAGTGTTGAAAAACCACTTTTCGCACTTGTGTTAGTGTTGAAAAACCACTTTTCGCACTTGTGTTGGTGCAGGAAACCACTTTTGCACTTGTATTAGTGTGGAAAAAACACTTTTTGCACTTGTGTTAGTGTTGAAAAACCACTTTTCGCACATTTGTTAGTATTGAAAAACCACTTTTCGCACTTGTGTTAGTGTTGAAAAACCACTTTTCGCACTTGTGTTGGTGCAGGAAACCACTTTTGCACTTGTATTAGAGTGGAAAAAACACTTTTTGCACTTGTGATAGTGTTGAAAAACCACTTTTCGCACTTGTGTTAGTGTTGAAAAACCACACTTTCGCACTTGTGTTGGTGCAGGAAACCACTTTTGCACTTGTATTAGTGTGGGAAAAACACTTTTTGCACTTGTGATAGTGTTGAAAAACCAATTTTCACACTTGTGTTAGTGTTGAAAAACCACTTTTCGCACTTCTGTTGGTGCAGGAAACCACTTTTACACTTGTATTAGTGTGGGAAAAACACTTTTTGCACTTGTGATAGTGTTGAAAAACCACTTTTCGCACTTGTGTTAGTGTTGAAAAACCACTTTTCGCACTTGTGTTAGTGTTGAAAAACCACTTTTCGCACTTGTGTTGGTGCAGGAAACCACTTTTGCACTTGTATTAGTGTGGAAAAAACACTTTTTGCACTTGTGATAGTGTTGAAAAACCACTTTTCGCACTTGTGTTAGTGTTGAAAAATCACTTTTCGCACATGTGTTAGTGTTGAAAAACCACTTTTCGCACTTGTGTTAGTGTTGAAAAACCACTTTTTGCACTTGTGTTGGTGCAGGAAACCACTTTTGCACTTGTATTAGTGTGGAAAAAACACTTTTTGCACTTGTGATAGTGTTGAAAAACCACTTTTCGCACTTGTGTTGGTGCAGGAAACCACTTTTGCACTTGTATTAGTGTGGAAAAAACACTTTTCGCACTTGTGTTAGTGTGGAAAAACCACTTTTCGCACTTGTGTTAGTGTTGAAAAACCACTTTTCGCACTTGTGTTAGTGTTGAAAAACCACTTTTCGCACTTGTGTTGGTGCAGGAAACCACTTTTGCACTTGTATTAGTGTGGAAAAAACACTTTTTGCACTTGTGATATTGTTGAAAAACCACTTTTCGCACTTGTGTTAGTGTTGAAAAACCACACTTTCGCACTTGTGTTGGTGCAGGAAACCACTTTTGCACTTGTATTAGTGTGGAAAAAACACTTTTTGCACTTGTGATAGTGTTGAAAAACCACTTTTCGCACTTGTGTTAGTGTTGAAAAACCACTTTTCGCACTTGTGTTGGTGCAGGAAACCACTTTTGCACTTGTATTAGTGTGGAAAAAACACTTTTTGCACTTGTGATAGTGTTGAAAAACCACTTTTCGCACTTGTGTTAGTGTTGAAAAACCACTTTTCGCACTTGTGTTGGTGCAGGAAACCACTTTTGCACTTGTATTAGTGTGGAAAAATCACTTTTCGCACATGTGTTAGTGTTGAAAAACCACTTTTCGCACTTGTGTTAGTGTTGAAAAACCACTTTTCGCACTTGTGTTGGTGCAGGAAACCACTTTTGCACTTGTATTAGTGTGGAAAAAACACTTTTTGCACTTGTGATAGTGTTGAAAAACCACTTTTCGCACTTGTGTTAGTGTTGAAAAACCACTTTTCGCACTTGTGTTGGTGCAGGAAACGACTTTTGCACTTGTATTAGTGTGGAAAAACCACTTTTCGCACTTGTGTTAGTGTTGAAAAACCACTTTTCGCACTTGTGTTAGTGTTGAAAAACCACTTTTCGCACTTGTGTTGGTGCAGGAAACCACTTTTGCACTTGTATTAGTGTGGAAAAAACACTTTTCGCACTTGTGTTAGTGTTGAAAAACCACTTTTCGCACTTGTGTTAGTATTGAAAAACCACTTTTCGCACTTGTGTTAGTGTTGAAAAACCACTTTTCGCACTTGTGTTGGTGCAGGAAACCACTTTTGCACTTGTATTAGTGTGGAAAAAACACTTTTTGCACTTGTGATAGTGTTGAAAAACCACTTTTCGCACTTGTGTTAGTGTTGAAAAACCACACTTTCGCACTTGTGTTGGTGCAGGAAACCACTTTTGCACTTGTATTAGTGTGGAAAAAACACTTTTTGCACTTGTGATAGTGTTGAAAAACCACTTTTCGCACTTGTGTTAGTGTTGAAAAACCACTTTTCGCACTTGTGTTAGTGTTGAAAAACCACTTTTTGCACTTGTGTTGGTGCAGGAAACCACTTTTGCACTTGTATTAGTGTGGAAAAAAACACTTTTTGCACTTGTGATAGTGTTGAAAAACCACTTTTCGGACTTGTGTTGGTGCAGGAAACCACTTTTGCACTTGTATTAGTGTGGAAAAACCACTTTTCGCACTTGTGTTAGTGTTGAAAAACCACTTTTCGCACTTGTGTTGGTGCAGGAAACCACTTTTGCACTTGTATTAGTTTGGAAAAAAGACTTTTTGCACTTGTGATAGTGTTGAAAAACCACTTTTCGCACTTGTGTTAGTGTTGAAAAACCACTTTTCGCACTTGTGTTGATGCAGGAAACCACTTTTGCACTTGTATTAGTGTGGAAAAACCACGTTTCGCACTTGTGTTAGTGTTGAAAAAACACTTTTCACACTTGTGTTAGTGTTGAAAAACCACTTTTCGCACTTGCGTTGGTGCAGGAAACCACTTTTGCACTTGTATTAGTGTGGAAAAAAGACTTTTTGCACTTGTGATAGTGTTGAAAAACCACTTTTCGCACTTGTGTTAGTGTTGAAAAACCACTTTTCGCACTTGTGTTGGTGCAGGAAACCACTTTTGCACTTGTATTAGTGTGGAAAAATCACTTTTCGCACATGTGTTAGTGTTGAAAAACCACTTTTCGCACTTGTGTTAGTGTTGAAAAACCACTTTTCGCACTTGTGTTGGTGCAGGAAACCACTTTTGCACTTGTATTAGTGTGGAAAAAACACTTTTTGCATTTGTGATAGTGTTGAAAAACCACTTTTCGCACTTGTGTTAGTGTTGAAAAACCACTTTTCGCACTTGTGTTGGTGCAGGAAACCACTTTTGCACTTGTATTAGTGTGGAAAAACCACTTTTTGCACTTGTGTTAGTGTTGAAAAACCACTTTTCGCACTTGTGTTAGTGTTGAAAAACCACTTTTCGCACTTCTGTTGGTGCAGGAAACCACTTTTACACTTGTATTAGTGTGGGAAAAACACTTTTTGCACTTGTGATAGTGTTGAAAAACCACTTTTCGCGCTTGTGTTAGTGTTGAAAAACCACTTTTCGCACTTGTGTTGGTGCAGGAAACCACTTTTGCACTTGTATTAGTGTGGAAAAATCACTTTTCGCACATGTGTTAGTGTTGAAAAACCACTTTTCGCACTTGTGTTAGTGTTGAAAAACCACTTTTTGCACTTGTGTTGGTGCAGGAAACCACTTTTGCACTTGTATTGGTGTGGAAAAAACACTTTTTGCACTTGTGATAGTGGTGAAAAACCACTTTTTGCACTTGTGTTAGTGTTGAAAAACCACTTTTCGCACTTGTGTTGGTGCAGGAAACCACTTTTGCACTTGTATTCGTGTGGAAAAACCACTTTTCGCACTTGTGTTAGTGTTGAAAAACCACTTTTCGCACTTGTGTTAGTGTTGAAAAACCACTTTTCGCACTTGTGTTTGTGTTGAAAAACCACTTTTCGCACTTGTGTTGGTGCAGGAAACCACTTTTGCACTTGTATTAGTGTGGAAAAAACACTTTTTGCACTTGTGTTAGTGTTGAAAAACCACTTTTCGCACTTGTGTTAGTGTTGAAAAACCACTTTTCGCACTTGTGTTGGTGCAGGAAACCACTTTTGCACTTGTATTAGTGTGGAAAAAACACTTTTTGCACTTGTGATAGTGTTGAAAAACCACTTTTCGCACTTGTGTTAGTGTTGAAAAACCACACTTTCGCACTTGTGTTGGTGCAGGAAACCACTTTTGCACTTGTATTAGTGTGGAAAAAACACTTTTTGCACTTGTGTTAGTGTTGAAAAACCACTTTTCGCACTTCTGTTGGTGCAGGAAACCACTTTTACACTTGTATTAGTTTGGAAAAAAGACTTTTTGCACTTGTGATAGTGTTGAAAAACCACTTTTCGCACTTATGTTGGTGCAGGAAACCACTTTTGCACTTGTATTAGTGTGGAAAAAACACTTTTTGCACTTGTGATAGTGTTGAAAACCACTTTTCGCACTTGTGTTGGTGCAGGAAACCACTTTTGCACTTGTATTAGTGTGGAAAAACCACTTTTCGCACTTGTGTTAGTGTTGAAAAACCACTTTTCGCACTTGTGTTAGTGTTGAAAAACCACTTTTCGCACTTGTGTTGGTGCAGGAAACTACTTTTGCACTTGTATTAGTGTGGAAAAAACACTTTTTGCACTTGTGATATTGTTGAAAAACCACTTTTCGCACTTGTGTTAGTGTTGAAAAACCACACTTTCGCACTTGTGTTGGTGCAGGAAACCACTTTTGCACTTGTATTAGTGTGGAAAAAACACTTTTTGCACTTGTGATAGTGTTGAAAAACCACTTTTCGCACTTGTGTTAGTGTTGAAAAACTACTTTTCGCACTTGTGTTGGTGCAGGAAACCACTTTTGCACTTGTATTAGTGTGGAAAAAACACTTTTTGCACTTGTGATAGTGTTGAAAAACCACTTTTCGCACTTGTGTTAGTGTTGAAAAACCACTTTTCGCACTTGTGTTGGTGCAGGAAACCACTTTTGCACTTGTATTAGTGTGGAAAAACCACTTTTCGCACTTGTGTTAGTGTTGAAAAACCACTTTTCGCACTTGTGTTAGTGTTGAAAAACCACTTTTCGCACTTGTGTTAGTGTTGAAAAACCACTTTTCACACTTGTGTTGGTGCAGGAAACCACTTTTGCACTTGTATTAGTGTGGAAAAACCACTTTTCGCACATGTGTTAGTGTTGAAAAACCACTTTTTGCACTTGTGTTAGTGTTGAAAAACCACTTTTCGCACTTGTGTTAGTGTTGAAAAACCACTTTTCGCCCTTGTGTTGGTGCAGGAAACCACTTTTGCACTTGTATTAGTGTGGAAAAACCACTTTTCGCACTTGTGTTAGTGTTGAAAAACCACTTTTCGCACTAGTGTTGGTGCAGGAAACCACTTTTGCACTTGTATTAGTGTGGAAAAACCACTTTTCGCACTTGTGTTAGTGTTGAAAAACCACTTTTTGCACTTGTGTTAGTGTTGAAAAACCACTTTTCACACTTGTGTTGGTGCAGGAAACCACTTTTGCACTTGTATTAGTGTGGAAAAAACACTTTTTGCACTTGTGATAGTGTTGAAATACCACTTTTCGCACTTGTGTTAGTGTTGAAAAACCACATTTCGCACTTGTTTTGGTGTAGGAAACCAATTTTGCACTTGTATTAGTGTGGAAAAACCACTTTTCGCACTTGTGTTAGTGTTGAAAAACCACTTTTCGCACTTGTGTTAGTGTTGAAAAACCGCTTTTCGCACTTGTGTTAGTGTTGAAAAACCACTTTTCGCACTTGTGTTGGTGCAGGAAACCACTTTTGCACTTGTATTAGCGTGGGAAAAACAGTTTTTGCACTTGTGATAGTGTTGAAAAACCACTTTTCGCACTTGTGTTAGTGTTGAAAAACCACTTTTCGCACTTGTGTTGATGCAGGAAACCACTTTTGCACTTGTATTAGTGTGGAAAACCACGTTTCGCACTTGTGTTAGTGTTGAAAAAACACTTTTCGCACTTGTGTTAGTGTTGAAAAACCACTTTTCGCACTTGTGTTGGTGCAGGAAACCACTTTTGCACTTGTATTAGTGTGGAAAAATCACTTTTCGCACATGTGTTAGTGTTGAAAAACCACTTTTCGCACTTGTGTTAGTGTTGAAAAACCACTTTTCGCACTTGTGTTGGTGCAGGAAACCACTTTTGCACTTGTATTAGTGTGGAAAAAACACTTTTTGCACTTGTGATAGTGTTAAAAAACCACTTTTCGCACTTGTGTTAGTGTTGAAAAAACACTTTTCGCACTTGTGTTGGTGCAGGAAACCACTTTTGCACTTGTATTAGTGTGGAAAAACCACTTTTCACACTTGTGTTAGTGTTGAAAAACCACTTTTCGCACTTGTGTTAGTGTTGAAAAACCACTTTTCGCACTTATGTTAGTGTTGAAAAACCACTTTTCGCACTTGTGTTGGTGCAGGAAACCACTTTTGCACTTGTATTAGTGTGGAAAAAACACTTTTTGCACTTGTGTTAGTGTTGAAAAACCACTTTTCGAACTTGTGTTAGTATTGAAAAACCACTTTTCGCACTTGTGTTAGTGTTGAAAAACCACTTTTCGCACTTGTGTTGGTGCAGGAAACCACTTTTGCACTTGTATTAGTGTGGAAAAAACACTTTTTGCACTTGTGATAGTGTTGAAAAACCACTTTTCGCACTTGTGTTAGTGTTGAAAAACCACACTTTCGCACTTGTGTTGGTGCAGGAAACCACTTTTGCACTTGTATTAGTGTGGGAAAAACACTTTTTGCACTTGTGATAGTGTTGAAAAACCAATTTTCGCACTTGTGTTAGTGTTGAAAAACCACTTTTCGCACTTCTGTTGGTGCAGGAAACCACTTTTACACTTGTATTAGTGTGGGAAAAACACTTTTTGCACTTGTGATAGTGTTGAAAAACCACTTTTCGCACTTGTGTTAGTGTTGAAAAACCACTTTTCGCACTTGTGTTAGTGTTGAAAAACCACTTTTCGCACTTGTGTTGGTGCAGGAAACCACTTTTGCACTTGTATTAGTGTGGAAAAAACACTTTTTGCACTTGTGATAGTGTTGAAAAACCACTTTTCGCACTTGTGTTAGTGTTGAAAAATCACTTTTCGCACATGTGTTAGTGTTGAAAAACCACTTTTCGCACTTGTGTTAGTGTTGAAAAACCACTTTTTGCACTTGTGTTGGTGCAGGAAACCACTTTTGCACTTGTATTAGTGTGGAAAAAACACTTTTTGCACTTGTGATAGTGTTGAAAAACCACTTTTCGCACTTGTGTTGGTGCAGGAAACCACTTTTGCACTTGTATTAGTGTGGAAAAAACACTTTTCGCACTTGTGTTAGTGTTGAAAAACCACTTTTCGCACTTGTGTTAGTGTTGAAAAACCACTTTTCGCACTTGTGTTAGTGTTGAAAAACCACTTTTCGCACTTGTGTTGGTGCAGGAAACCACTTTTGCACTTGTATTAGTGTGGAAAAAACACTTTTTGCACTTGTGATATTGTTGAAAAACCACTTTTCGCACTTGTGTTAGTGTTGAAAAACCACACTTTCGCACTTGTGTTGGTGCAGGAAACCACTTTTGCACTTGTATTAGTGTGGAAAAAACACTTTTTGCACTTGTGATAGTGTTGAAAAACCACTTTTCGCACTTGTGTTAGTGTTGAAAAACCACTTTTCGCACTTGTGTTGGTGCAGGAAACCACTTTTCGCACTTGTGTTAGTGTTGAAAAACCACTTTTCGCACTTGTGTTGGTGCAGGAAACCACTTTTGCACTTGTATTAGTGTGGAAAAAACACTTTTTGCACTTGTGATAGTGTTGAAAAACCACTTTTCGCACTTGTGTTAGTGTTGAAAAACCACTTTTCGCACTTGTGTTGGTGCAGGAAACCACTTTTGCACTTGTATTAGTGTGGAAAAACCACTTTTCACACTTGTGTTAGTGTTGAAAAACCACTTTTCGCACTTGTGTTAGTGTTGAAAAACCACTTTTCGCACTTGTGTTAGTGTTGAAAAACCACTTTTCGCACTTGTGTTGGTGCAGGAAACCACTTTTGCACTTGTATTAGAGTGGAAAAAACACTTTTTGCACTTGTGATAGTGTTGAAAAACCACTTTTCGCACTTGTGTTAGTGTTGAAAAACCACACTTTCGCACTTGTGTTGGTGCAGGAAACCACTTTTGCACTTGTATTAGTGTGGGAAAAACACTTTTTGCACTTGTGATAGTGTTGAAAAACCACTTTTCGCACTTGTGTTAGTGTTGAAAAACCACTTTTCGCACTTGTGTTAGTGTTGAAAAACCACTTTTCGCACTTGTGTTGGTGCAGGAAACCACTTTTGCACTTGTATTAGTGTGGAAAAAACACTTTTTGCACTTGTGATAGTGTTGAAAAACCACTTTTCGCACTTGTGTTAGTGTTGAAAAATCACTTTTCGCACATGTGTTAGTGTTGAAAAACCACTTTTCGCACTTGTGTTAGTGTTGAAAAACCACTTTTTGCACTTGTGTTGGTGCAGGAAACCACTTTTGCACTTGTATTAGTGTGGAAAAAACACTTTTTGCACTTGTGATAGTGTTGAAAAACCACTTTTCGCACTTGTGTTGGTGCAGGAAACCACTTTTGCACTTGTATTAGTGTGGAAAAAACACTTTTCGCACTTGTGTTAGTGTTGAAAAACCACTTTTCGCACTTGTGTTAGTGTTGAAAAACCACTTTTCGCACTTGTGTTAGTGTTGAAAAACCACTTTTCGCACTTGTGTTGGTGCAGGAAACCACTTTTGCACTTGTATTAGTGTGGAAAAAACACTTTTTGCACTTGTGATATTGTTGAAAAACCACTTTTCGCACTTGTGTTAGTGTTGAAAAACCACACTTTCGCACTTGTGTTGGTGCAGGAAACCACTTTTGCACTTGTATTAGTGTGGAAAAAACACTTTTTGCACTTGTGATAGTGTTGAAAAACCACTTTTCGCACTTGTGTTAGTGTTGAAAAACCACTTTTCGCACTTGTGTTGGTGCAGGAAACCACTTTTGCACTTGTATTAGTGTGGAAAAAACACTTTTTGCACTTGTGATAGTGTTGAAAAACCACTTTTCGCACTTGTGTTAGTGTTGAAAAACCACTTTTTGCACTTGTGTTGGTGCAGGAAACCACTTTTGCACTTGTATTAGTGTGGAAAAACCACTTTTCGCACTTGTGTTAGTGTTGAAAAACCACTTTTCGCACTTGTGTTAGTGTTGAAAAACCACTTTTCGCACTTGTGTTAGTGTTGAAAAACCACTTTTCGCACTTGTGTTGGTGCAGGAAACCACTTTTGCACTTGTATTAGTGTGGAAAAAACACTTTTTGCACTTGTGATAGTGTTGAAAAACCACTTTTCGCACTTGTGTTAGTGTTGAAAAACCACACTTTCGCACTTGTGTTGGTGCAGGAAACCACTTTTGCACTTGTATTAGTGTGGAAAAAACACTTTTTGCACTTGTGATAGTGTTGAAAAACCAATTTTCGCACTTGTGTTAGTGTTGAAAAACCACTTTTCGCACTTCTGTTGGTGCAGGAAACCACTTTTACACTTGTATTAGTTTGGAAAAAAGACTTTTTGCACTTGTGATAGTGTTGAAAAACCACTTTTCGCACTTATGTTGGTGCAGGAAACCACTTTTGCACTTGTATTAGTGTGGAAAAAACACTTTTTGCACTTGTGATAGTGTTGAAAAACCACTTTTCGCACTTGTGTTGGTGCAGGAAACCACTTTTGCACTTGTATTAGTGTGGAAAAACCACTTTTCGCACTTGTGTTAGTGTTGAAAAACCACTTTTCGCACTTGTGTTAGTGTTGAAAAACCACTTTTCGCACTTGTGTTGGTGCAGGAAACTACTTTTGCACTTGTATTAGTGTGGAAAAAACACTTTTTGCACTTGTGATATTGTTGAAAAACCACTTTTCGCACTTGTGTTAGTGTTGAAAAACCACACTTTCGCACTTGTGTTGGTGCAGGAAACCACTTTTGCACTTGTATTAGTGTGGAAAAAACACTTTTTGCACTTGTGATAGTGTTGAAAAACCACTTTTCGCACTTGTGTTAGTGTTGAAAAACTACTTTTCGCACTTGTGTTGGTGCAGGAAACCACTTTTGCACTTGTATTAGTGTGGAAAAAACACTTTTTGCACTTGTGATAGTGTTGAAAAACCACTTTTCGCACTTGTGTTAGTGTTGAAAAACCACTTTTCGCACTTGTGTTGGTGCAGGAAACCACTTTTGCACTTGTATTAGTGTGGAAAAACCACTTTTCGCACTTGTGTTAGTGTTGAAAAACCACTTTTCGCACTTGTGTTAGTGTTGAAAAACCACTTTTCGCACTTGTGTTAGTGTTGAAAAACCACTTTTCACACTTGTGTTGGTGCAGGAAACCACTTTTGCACTTGTATTAGTGTGGAAAAACCACTTTTCGCACATGTGTTAGTGTTGAAAAACCACTTTTTGCACTTGTGTTAGTGTTGAAAAACCACTTTTCGCACTTGTGTTAGTGTTGAAAAACCACTTTTCGCCCTTGTGTTTGTGCAGGAAACCACTTTTGCACTTGTATTAGTGTGGAAAAACCACTTTTCGCACTTGTGTTAGTGTTGAAAAACCACTTTTCGCACTTGTGTTGGTGCAGGAAACCACTTTTGCACTTGTATTAGTGTGGAAAAACCACTTTTCGCACTTGTGTTAGTGTTGAAAAACCACTTTTTGCACTTGTGTTAGTGTTGAAAAACCACTTTTCACACTTGTGTTGGTGCAGGAAACCACTTTTGCACTTGTATTAGTGTGGAAAAAACACTTTTTGCACTTGTGATAGTGTTGAAATACCACTTTTCGCACTTGTGTTAGTGTTGAAAAACCACATTTTGCACTTGTTTTGGTGTAGGAAACCAATTTTGCACTTGTATTAGTGTGGAAAAACCACGTTTCGCACTTGTGTTAGTGTTGAAAAAACACTTTTCGCACTTGTGTTAGTGTTGAAAAACCACTTTTCGCACTTGTGTTGGTGCAGGAAACCACTTTTGCACTTGTATTAGTGTGGAAAAATCACTTTTCGCACATGTGTTAGTGTTGAAAAACCACTTTTCGCACTTGTGTTAGTGTTGAAAAACCACTTTTCGCACTTGTGTTGGTGCAGGAAACCACTTTTGCACTTGTATTAGTGTGGAAAAAACACTTTTTGCACTTGTGATAGTGTTGAAAAACCACTTTTCGCACTTGTGTTAGTGTTGAAAAACCACTTTTCGCACTTGTGTTGGTGCAGGAAACCACTTTTGCACTTGTATTAGTGTGGAAAAACCACTTTTCACACTTGTGTTAGTGTTGAAAAACCACCTTTCGCACTTGTGTTAGTGTTGAAAAACCACTTTTCGCACTTGTGTTAGTGTTGAAAAACCACTTTTCGCACTTGTGTTGGTGCAGGAAACCACTTTTGCACTTGTATTAGTGTGGAAAAAACACTTTTTGCACTTGTGTTAGTGTTGAAAAACCACTTTTCGCACTTGTGTTAGTATTGAAAAACCACTTTTCGCACTTGTGTTAGTGTTGAAAAACCACTTTTCGCACTTGTGTTGGTGCAGGAAACCACTTTTGCACTTGTATTAGTGTGGAAAAAACACTTTTTGCACTTGTGATAGTGTTGAAAAACCACTTTTCGCACTTGTGTTAGTGTTGAAAAACCACACTTTCGCACTTGTGTTGGTGCAGGAAACCACTTTTGCACTTGTATTAGTGTGGGAAAAACACTTTTTGCACTTGTGATAGTGTTGAAAAACCAATTTTCGCACTTGTGTTAGTGTTGAAAAACCACTTTTCGCACTTCTGTTGGTGCAGGAAACCACTTTTACACTTGTATTAGTGTGGGAAAAACACTTTTTGCACTTGTGATAGTGTTGAAAAACCACTTTTCGCACTTGTGTTAGTGTTGAAAAACCACTTTTCGCACTTGTGTTAGTGTTGAAAAACCACTTTTCGCACTTGTGTTGGTGCAGGAAACCACTTTTGCACTTGTATTAGTGTGGAAAAATCACTTTTCGCACATGTGATAGTGTTGAAAAACCACTTTTCGCACTTGTGTTAGTGTTGAAAAACCACTTTTTGCACTTGTGTTGGTGCAGGAAACCACTTTTGCACTTGTATTAGTGTGGAAAAACCACTTTTTGCACTTGTGTTAGTGTTGAAAAACCACTTTTCGCACTTGTGTTAGTGTTGAAAAACCACTTTTCGCACTTCTGTTGGTGCAGGAAACCACTTTTACACTTGTATTAGTGTGGGAAAAACACTTTTTGCACTTGTGATAGTGTTGAAAAACCACTTTTCGCGCTTGTGTTAGTGTTGAAAAACCACTTTTCGCACTTGTGTTGGTGCAGGAAACCACTTTTGCACTTGTATTAGTGTGGAAAAATCACTTTTCGCACATGTGTTAGTGTTGAAAAACCACTTTTCGCACTTGTGTTAGTGTTGAAAAACCACTTTTTGCACTTGTGTTGGTGCAGGAAACCACTTTTGCACTTGTATTGGTGTGGAAAAAACACTTTTTGCACTTGTGATAGTGGTGAAAAACCACTTTTTGCACTTGTGTTAGTGTTGAAAAACCACTTTTCGCACTTGTGTTGGTGCAGGAAACCACTTTTGCACTTGTATTCGTGTGGAAAAACCACTTTTCGCACTTGTGTTAGTGTTGAAAAACCACTTTTCGCACTTGTGTTAGTGTTGAAAAACCACTTTTCGCACTTGTGTTTGTGTTGAAAAACCACTTTTCGCACTTGTGTTGGTGCAGGAAACCACTTTTGCACTTGTATTAGTGTGGAAAAAACACTTTTTGCACTTGTGTTAGTGTTGAAAAACCACTTTTCGCACTTGTGTTAGTGTTGAAAAACCACTTTTCGCACTTGTGTTGGTGCAGGAAACCACTTTTGCACTTGTATTAGTGTGGAAAAAACACTTTTTGCACTTGTGATAGTGTTGAAAAACCACTTTTCGCACTTGTGTTAGTGTTGAAAAACCACACTTTCGCACTTGTGTTGGTGCAGGAAACCACTTTTGCACTTGTATTAGTGTGGAAAAAACACTTTTTGCACTTGTGTTAGTGTTGAAAAACCACTTTTCGCACTTCTGTTGGTGCAGGAAACCACTTTTACACTTGTATTAGTTTGGAAAAAAGACTTTTTGCACTTGTGATAGTGTTGAAAAACCACTTTTCGCACTTATGTTGGTGCAGGAAACCACTTTTGCACTTGTATTATTGTGGAAAAAACACTTTTTGCACTTGTGATAGTGTTGAAAACCACTTTTCGCACTTGTGTTGGTGCAGGAAACCACTTTTGCACTTGTATTAGTGTGGAAAAACCACTTTTCGCACTTGTGTTAGTGTTGAAAAACCACTTTTCGCACTTGTGTTAGTGTTGAAAAACCACTTTTCGCACTTGTGTTGGTGCAGGAAACTACTTTTGCACTTGTATTAGTGTGGAAAAAACACTTTTTGCACTTGTGATATTGTTGAAAAACCACTTTTCGCACTTGTGTTAGTGTTGAAAAACCACACTTTCGCACTTGTGTTGGTGCAGGAAACCACTTTTGCACTTGTATTAGTGTGGAAAAAACACTTTTTGCACTTGTGATAGTGTTGAAAAACCACTTTTCGCACTTGTGTTAGTGTTGAAAAACTACTTTTCGCACTTGTGTTGGTGCAGGAAACCACTTTTGCACTTGTATTAGTGTGGAAAAAACACTTTTTGCACTTGTGATAGTGTTGAAAAACCACTTTTCGCACTTGTGTTAGTGTTGAAAAACCACTTTTCGCACTTGTGTTGGTGCAGGAAACCACTTTTGCACTTGTATTAGTGTGGAAAAACCACTTTTCGCACTTGTGTTAGTGTTGAAAAACCACTTTTCGCACTTGTGTTAGTGTTGAAAAACCACTTTTCGCACTTGTGTTAGTGTTGAAAAACCACTTTTCACACTTGTGTTGGTGCAGGAAACCACTTTTGCACTTGTATTAGTGTGGAAAAACCACTTTTCGCACATGTGTTAGTGTTGAAAAACCACTTTTTGCACTTGTGTTAGTGTTGAAAAACCACTTTTCGCACTTGTGTTAGTGTTGAAAAACCACTTTTCGCCCTTGTGTTGGTGCAGGAAACCACTTTTGCACTTGTATTAGTGTGGAAAAACCACTTTTCGCACTTGTGTTAGTGTTGAAAAACCACTTTTCGCACTAGTGTTGGTGCAGGAAACCACTTTTGCACTTGTATTAGTGTGGAAAAACCACTTTTCGCACTTGTGTTAGTGTTGAAAAACCACTTTTTGCACTTGTGTTAGTGTTGAAAAACCACTTTTCACACTTGTGTTGGTGCAGGAAACCACTTTTGCACTTGTATTAGTGTGGAAAAAACACTTTTTGCACTTGTGATAGTGTTGAAATACCACTTTTCGCACTTGTGTTAGTGTTGAAAAACCACATTTCGCACTTGTTTTGGTGTAGGAAACCAATTTTGCACTTGTATTAGTGTGGAAAAACCACTTTTCGCACTTGTGTTAGTGTTGAAAAACCACTTTTCGCACTTGTGTTAGTGTTGAAAAACCGCTTTTCGCACTTGTGTTAGTGTTGAAAAACCACTTTTCGCACTTGTGTTGGTGCAGGAAACCACTTTTGCACTTGTATTAGCGTGGGAAAAACAGTTTTTGCACTTGTGATAGTGTTGAAAAACCACTTTTCGCACTTGTGTTAGTGTTGAAAAACCACTTTTCGCACTTGTGTTGATGCAGGAAACCACTTTTGCACTTGTATTAGTGTGGAAAACCACGTTTCGCACTTGTGTTAGTGTTGAAAAAACACTTTTCGCACTTGTGTTAGTGTTGAAAAACCACTTTTCGCACTTGTGTTGGTGCAGGAAACCACTTTTGCACTTGTATTAGTGTGGAAAAATCACTTTTCGCACATGTGTTAGTGTTGAAAAACCACTTTTCGCACTTGTGTTAGTGTTGAAAAACCACTTTTCGCACTTGTGTTGGTGCAGGAAACCACTTTTGCACTTGTATTAGTGTGGAAAAAACACTTTTTGCACTTGTGATAGTGTTAAAAAACCACTTTTCGCACTTGTGTTAGTGTTGAAAAAACACTTTTCGCACTTGTGTTGGTGCAGGAAACCACTTTTGCACTTGTATTAGTGTGGAAAAACCACTTTTCACACTTGTGTTAGTGTTGAAAAACCACTTTTCGCACTTGTGTTAGTGTTGAAAAACCACTTTTCGCACTTATGTTAGTGTTGAAAAACCACTTTTCGCACTTGTGTTGGTGCAGGAAACCACTTTTGCACTTGTATTAGTGTGGAAAAAACACTTTTTGCACTTGTGTTAGTGTTGAAAAACCACTTTTCGCACTTGTGTTAGTATTGAAAAACCACTTTTCGCACTTGTGTTAGTGTTGAAAAACCACTTTTCGCACTTGTGTTGGTGCAGGAAACCACTTTTGCACTTGTATTAGTGTGGAAAAAACACTTTTTGCACTTGTGATAGTGTTGAAAAACCACTTTTCGCACTTGTGTTAGTGTTGAAAAACCACACTTTCGCACTTGTGTTGGTGCAGGAAACCACTTTTGCACTTGTATTAGTGTGGGAAAAACACTTTTTGCACTTGTGATAGTGTTGAAAAACCAATTTTCGCACTTGTGTTAGTGTTGAAAAACCACTTTTCGCACTTCTGTTGGTGCAGGAAACCACTTTTACACTTGTATTAGTGTGGGAAAAACACTTTTTGCACTTGTGATAGTGTTGAAAAACCACTTTTCGCACTTGTGTTAGTGTTGAAAAACCACTTTTCGCACTTGTGTTAGTGTTGAAAAACCACTTTTCGCACTTGTGTTGGTGCAGGAAACCACTTTTGCACTTGTATTAGTGTGGAAAAAACACTTTTTGCACTTGTGATAGTGTTGAAAAACCACTTTTCGCACTTGTGTTAGTGTTGAAAAATCACTTTTCGCACATGTGTTAGTGTTGAAAAACCACTTTTCGCACTTGTGTTAGTGTTGAAAAACCACTTTTTGCACTTGTGTTGGTGCAGGAAACCACTTTTGCACTTGTATTAGTGTGGAAAAAACACTTTTTGCACTTGTGATAGTGTTGAAAAACCACTTTTCGCACTTGTGTTGGTGCAGGAAACCACTTTTGCACTTGTATTAGTGTGGAAAAAACACTTTTCGCACTTGTGTTAGTGTTGAAAAACCACTTTTCGCACTTGTGTTAGTGTTGAAAAACCACTTTTCGCACTTGTGTTAGTGTTGAAAAACCACTTTTCGCACTTGTGTTGGTGCAGGAAACCACTTTTGCACTTGTATTAGTGTGGAAAAAACACTTTTTGCACTTGTGATATTGTTGAAAAACCACTTTTCGCACTTGTGTTAGTGTTGAAAAACCACACTTTCGCACTTGTGTTGGTGCAGGAAACCACTTTTGCACTTGTATTAGTGTGGAAAAAACACTTTTTGCACTTGTGATAGTGTTGAAAAACCACTTTTCGCACTTGTGTTAGTGTTGAAAAACCACTTTTCGCACTTGTGTTGGTGCAGGAAACCACTTTTCGCACTTGTGTTAGTGTTGAAAAACCACTTTTCGCACTTGTGTTGGTGCAGGAAACCACTTTTGCACTTGTATTAGTGTGGAAAAAACACTTTTTGCACTTGTGATAGTGTTGAAAAACCACTTTTCGCACTTTTGTTAGTGTTGAAAAACCACTTTTCGCACTTGTGTTGGTGCAGGAAACCACTTTTGCACTTGTATTAGTGTGGAAAAACCACTTTTCACACTTGTGTTAGTGTTGAAAAACCACTTTTCGCACTTGTGTTAGTGTTGAAAAACCACTTTTCGCACTTGTGTTAGTGTTGAAAAACCACTTTTCGCACTTGTGTTGGTGCAGGAAACCACTTTTGCACTTGTATTAGAGTGGAAAAAACACTTTTTGCACTTGTGATAGTGTTGAAAAACCACTTTTCGCACTTGTGTTAGTGTTGAAAAACCACACTTTCGCACTTGTGTTGGTGCAGGAAACCACTTTTGCACTTGTATTAGTGTGGGAAAAACACTTTTTGCACTTGTGATAGTGTTGAAAAACCACTTTTCGCACTTGTGTTAGTGTTGAAAAACCACTTTTCGCACTTGTGTTAGTGTTGAAAAACCACTTTTCGCACTTGTGTTGGTGCAGGAAACCACTTTTGCACTTGTATTAGTGTGGAAAAAACACTTTTTGCACTTGTGATAGTGTTGAAAAACCACTTTTCGCACTTGTGTTAGTGTTGAAAAATCACTTTTCGCACATGTGTTAGTGTTGAAAAACCACTTTTCGCACTTGTGTTAGTGTTGAAAAACCACTTTTTGCACTTGTGTTGGTGCAGGAAACCACTTTTGCACTTGTATTAGTGTGGAAAAAACACTTTTTGCACTTGTGATAGTGTTGAAAAACCACTTTTCGCACTTGTGTTGGTGCAGGAAACCACTTTTGCACTTGTATTAGTGTGGAAAAAACACTTTTCGCACTTGTGTTAGTGTTGAAAAACCACTTTTCGCACTTGTGTTAGTGTTGAAAAACCACTTTTCGCACTTGTGTTAGTGTTGAAAAACCACTTTTCGCACTTGTGTTGGTGCAGGAAACCACTTTTGCACTTGTATTAGTGTGGAAAAAACACTTTTTGCACTTGTGATATTGTTGAAAAACCACTTTTCGCACTTGTGTTAGTGTTGAAAAACCACACTTTCGCACTTGTGTTGGTGCAGGAAACCACTTTTGCACTTGTATTAGTGTGGAAAAAACACTTTTTGCACTTGTGATAGTGTTGAAAAACCACTTTTCGCACTTGTGTTAGTGTTGAAAAACCACTTTTCGCACTTGTGTTGGTGCAGGAAACCACTTTTGCACTTGTATTAGTGTGGAAAAAACACTTTTTGCACTTGTGATAGTGTTGAAAAACCACTTTTCGCACTTGTGTTAGTGTTGAAAAACCACTTTTTGCACTTGTGTTGGTGCAGGAAACCACTTTTGCACTTGTATTAGTGTGGAAAAACCACTTTTCGCACTTGTGTTAGTGTTGAAAAACCACTTTTCGCACTTGTGTTAGTGTTGAAAAACCACTTTTCGCACTTGTGTTAGTGTTGAAAAACCACTTTTCGCACTTGTGTTGGTGCAGGAAACCACTTTTGCACTTGTATTAGTGTGGAAAAAACACTTTTTGCACTTGTGATAGTGTTGAAAAACCACTTTTCGCACTTGTGTTAGTGTTGAAAAACCACACTTTCGCACTTGTGTTGGTGCAGGAAACCACTTTTGCACTTGTATTAGTGTGGAAAAAACACTTTTTGCACTTGTGATAGTGTTGAAAAACCAATTTTCGCACTTGTGTTAGTGTTGAAAAACCACTTTTCGCACTTCTGTTGGTGCAGGAAACCACTTTTACACTTGTATTAGTTTGGAAAAAAGACTTTTTGCACTTGTGATAGTGTTGAAAAACCACTTTTCGCACTTATGTTGGTGCAGGAAACCACTTTTGCACTTGTATTAGTGTGGAAAAAACACTTTTTGCACTTGTGATAGTGTTGAAAAACCACTTTTCGCACTTGTGTTGGTGCAGGAAACCACTTTTGCACTTGTATTAGTGTGGAAAAACCACTTTTCGCACTTGTGTTAGTGTTGAAAAACCACTTTTCGCACTTGTGTTAGTGTTGAAAAACCACTTTTCGCACTTGTGTTGGTGCAGGAAACTACTTTTGCACTTGTATTAGTGTGGAAAAAACACTTTTTGCACTTGTGATATTGTTGAAAAACCACTTTTCGCACTTGTGTTAGTGTTGAAAAACCACACTTTCGCACTTGTGTTGGTGCAGGAAACCACTTTTGCACTTGTATTAGTGTGGAAAAAACACTTTTTGCACTTGTGATAGTGTTGAAAAACCACTTTTCGCACTTGTGTTAGTGTTGAAAAACTACTTTTCGCACTTGTGTTGGTGCAGGAAACCACTTTTGCACTTGTATTAGTGTGGAAAAAACACTTTTTGCACTTGTGATAGTGTTGAAAAACCACTTTTCGCACTTGTGTTAGTGTTGAAAAACCACTTTTCGCACTTGTGTTGGTGCAGGAAACCACTTTTGCACTTGTATTAGTGTGGAAAAACCACTTTTCGCACTTGTGTTAGTGTTGAAAAACCACTTTTCGCACTTGTGTTAGTGTTGAAAAACCACTTTTCGCACTTGTGTTAGTGTTGAAAAACCACTTTTCACACTTGTGTTGGTGCAGGAAACCACTTTTGCACTTGTATTAGTGTGGAAAAACCACTTTTCGCACATGTGTTAGTGTTGAAAAACCACTTTTTGCACTTGTGTTAGTGTTGAAAAACCACTTTTCGCACTTGTGTTAGTGTTGAAAAACCACTTTTCGCCCTTGTGTTTGTGCAGGAAACCACTTTTGCACTTGTATTAGTGTGGAAAAACCACTTTTCGCACTTGTGTTAGTGTTGAAAAACCACTTTTCGCACTTGTGTTGGTGCAGGAAACCACTTTTGCACTTGTATTAGTGTGGAAAACCACTTTTCGCACTTGTGTTAGTGTTGAAAAACCACTTTTTGCACTTGTGTTAGTGTTGAAAAACCACTTTTCACACTTGTGTTGGTGCAGGAAACCACTTTTGCACTTGTATTAGTGTGGAAAAAACACTTTTTGCACTTGTGATAGTGTTGAAATACCACTTTTCGCACTTGTGTTAGTGTTGAAAAACCACATTTTGCACTTGTTTTGGTGTAGGAAACCAATTTTGCACTTGTATTAGTGTGGAAAAACCACGTTTCGCACTTGTGTTAGTGTTGAAAAAACACTTTTCGCACTTGTGTTAGTGTTGAAAAACCACTTTTCGCACTTGTGTTGGTGCAGGAAACCACTTTTGCACTTGTATTAGTGTGGAAAAATCACTTTTCGCACATGTGTTAGTGTTGAAAAACCACTTTTCGCACTTGTGTTAGTGTTGAAAAACCACTTTTCGCACTTGTGTTGGTGCAGGAAACCACTTTTGCACTTGTATTAGTGTGGAAAAAACACTTTTTGCACTTGTGATAGTGTTGAAAAACCACTTTTCGCACTTGTGTTAGTGTTGAAAAACCACTTTTCGCACTTGTGTTGGTGCAGGAAACCACTTTTGCACTTGTATTAGTGTGGAAAAACCACTTTTCACACTTGTGTTAGTGTTGAAAAACCACCTTTCGCACTTGTGTTAGTGTTGAAAAACCACTTTTCGCACTTGTGTTAGGGTTGAAAAACCACTTTTCGCACTTGTGTTGGTGCAGGAAACCACTTTTGCACTTGTATTAGTGTGGAAAAAACACTTTTTGCACTTGTGTTAGTGTTGAAAAACCACTTTTCGCACTTGTGTTAGTATTGAAAAACCACTTTTCGCACTTGTGTTAGTGTTGAAAAACCACTTTTCGCACTTGTGTTGGTGCATTTAACCACTTTTGCACTTGTATTAGTGTGGAAAAAACACTTTTTGCACTTGTGATAGTGTTGAAAAACCACTTTTCGCACTTGTGTTAGTGTTGAAAAACCACACTTTCGCACTTGTGTTGGTGCAGGAAACCACTTTTGCACTTGTATTAGTGTGGGAAAAACACTTTTTGCACTTGTGATAGTGTTGAAAAACCAATTTTCGCACTTGTGTTAGTGTTGAAAAACCACTTTTCGCACTTCTGTTGGTGCAGGAAACCACTTTTACACTTGTATTAGTGTGGGAAAAACACTTTTTGCACTTGTGATAGTGTTGAAAAACCACTTTTCGCACTTGTGTTAGTGTTGAAAAACCACTTTTCGCACTTGTGTTAGTGTTGAAAAACCACTTTTCGCACTTGTGTTGGTGCAGGAAACCACTTTTGCACTTGTATTAGTGTGGAAAAATCACTTTTCGCACATGTGTTAGTGTTGAAAAACCACTTTTCGCACTTGTGTTAGTGTTGAAAAACCACTTTTTGCACTTGTGTTGGTGCAGGAAACCACTTTTGCACTTGTATTAGTGTGGAAAAAACACTTTTTGCACTTGTGATAGTGTTGAAAAACCACTTTTCGCACTTGTGTTGGTGCAGGAAACCACTTTTGCACTTGTATTAGTGTGGAAAAAACACTTTTCGCACTTGTGTTAGTGTTGAAAAACCACTTTTCGCACTTGTGTTAGTGTTGAAAAACCACTTTTCGCACTTGTGTTAGTGTTGAAAAACCACTTTTCGCACTTGTGTTGGTGCAGGAAACCACTTTTGCACTTGTATTAGTGTGGAAAAAACACTTTTTGCACTTGTGATATTGTTGAAAAACCACTTTTCGCACTTGTGTTAGTGTTGAAAAACCACACTTTCGCACTTGTGTTGGTGCAGGAAACCACTTTTGCACTTGTATTAGTGTGGAAAAAACACTTTTTGCACTTGTGATAGTGTTGAAAAACCACTTTTCGCACTTGTGTTAGTGTTGAAAAACCACTTTTCGCACTTGTGTTGGTGCAGGAAACCACTTTTGCACTTGTATTAGTGTGGAAAAAACACTTTTTGCACTTGTGATAGTGTTGAAAAACCACTTTTCGCACTTGTGTTAGTGTTGAAAAACCACTTTTCGCACTTGTGTTGGTGCAGGAAACCACTTTTGCACTTGTATTAGTGTGGAAAAACCACTTTTCGCACTTGTGTTAGTGTTGAAAAACCACTTTTCGCACTTGTGTTAGTGTTGAAAAACCACTTTTCGCACTTGTGTTAGTGTTGAAAAACCACATTTCACACTTGTGTTGGTGCAGGAAACCACTTTTGCACTTGTATTAGTGTGGAAAAAACACTTTTCGCACTTGTGTTAGTGTTGAAAAACCACTTTTCGCACTTGTGTTAGTGTTGAAAAACCACTTTTCGCACTTGTGTTAGTGTTGAAAAACCACTTTTCGCACTTGTGTTGGTGCAGGAAACCACTTTTGCACTTGTATTAGTGTGGAAAAAACACTTTTTGCACTTGTGATAGTGTTGAAAAACCACTTTTCGCACTTGTGTTAGTGTTGAAAAACCACTTTTCGCACTTGTGTTGGTGCAGGAAACCACTTTTGCACTTGTATTAGTGTGGAAAAATCACTTTTCGCACATGTGTTAGTGTTGAAAAACCACTTTTCGCACTTGTGTTAGTGTTGAAAAACCACTTTTCGCACTTGTGTTGGTGCAGGAAACCACTTTTGCACTTGTATTAGTGTGGAAAAAACACTTTTTGCACTTGTGATAGTGTTGAAAAGCCACTTTTCGCACTTGTGTTAGTGTTGAAAAACCACTTTTCGCACTTGTGTTGGTGCAGGAAACCACTTTTGCACTTGTATTAGTGTGGAAAAACCACTTTTCGCACTTGTGTTAGTGTTGAAAAACCACTTTTCGCACTTGTGTTAGTGTTGAAAAACCACTTTTCGCACTTGTGTTAGTGTTGAAAAACCACTTTTCGCACTTGTGTTGGTGCAGGAAACCACTTTTGCACTTGTATTAGTGTGGAAAAAACACTTTTCGCACTTGTGTTAGTGTTGAAAACCACTTTTCGCACTTGTGTTAGTATTGAAAAACCACTTTTCGCACTTGTGTTAGTGTTGAAAAACCACATTTCGCACTTGTGTTGGTGCAGGAAACCACTTTTACACTTGTATTAGTGTGGGAAAAACACTTTTTGCACTTGTGATAGTGTTGAAAAACCACTTTTCGCACTTGTGTTAGTGTTGAAAAACCACTTTTCGCACTTGTGTTAGTGTTGAAAAACCACTTTTCGCACTTGTGTTGGTGCAGGAAACCACTTTTGCACTTGTATTAGTGTGGAAAAAAACACTTTTTGCACTTGTGATAGTGTTGAAAAACCACTTTTCGCACTTGTGTTAGTGTTGAAAAACCACTTTTCGGACTTGTGTTGGTGCAGGAAACCACTTTTGCACTTGTATTAGTGTGGAAAAACCACTTTTCGCACTTGTGTTAGTGTTGAAAAACCACTTTTCGCACTTGTGTTGGTGCAGGAAACCACTTTTGCACTTGTATTAGTTTGGAAAAAAGACTTTTTGCACTTGTGATAGTGTTGAAAAACCACTTTTCACACTTGTGTTAGTGTTGAAAAAACACTTTTCGCACTTGTGTTGGTGCAGGAAACCACTTTTGCACTTGTATTAGTGTGGAAAAATCACTTTTCGCACATGTGTTAGTGTTGAAAAACCACTTTTCGCACTTGTGTTAGTGTTGAAAAACCACTTTTTGCACTTGTGTTGGTGCAGGAAACCACTTTTGCACTTGTATTAGTGTGGAAAACCACTTTTCGCACATGTGTTAGTGTTGAAAAACCACTTTTTGCACTTGTGTTAGTGTTGAAAAACCACTTTTCGCACTTGTGTTGGTGCAGGAAACCACTTTTGCACTTGTATTAGTGTGGAAAAAACACTTTTCGCACTTGTGTTAGTGTTGAAAAACCACTTTTCGCACTTGTGTTAGTGTTGAAAAACCACTTTTCGCACTTGTGTTAGTGTTGAAAAACCACTTTTCGCACTTTTGTTGGTGCAGGAAACCACTTTTGCACTTGTATTAGTGTGGAAAAAACACTTTTTGCACTTGTGATATTGTTGAAAAACCACTTTTCGCACTTGTTAGTGTTGAAAAACCACACTTTCGCACTTGTGTTGGTGCAGGAAACCACTTTTGCACTTGTATTAGTGTGGAAAAAACACTTTTTGCACTTGTGATAGTGTTGAAAAACCACTTTTCACACTTGTGTTAGTGTTGAAAAACCACTTTTCGCACTTGTGTTGGTGCAGGAAACCACTTTTGCACTTGTAATAGTGTGGAAAAAACACTTTTTGCACTTGTGATAGTGTTGAAAAACCACTTTTCGCACTTGTGTTAGTGTTGAAAAACCACTTTTCGCACTTGTGTTGGTGCAGGAAACCACTTTTGCACTTGTATTAGTGTGGAAAAAAACACTTTTTGCACTTGTGATAGTGTTGAAAAACCACTTTTCGCACTTGTGTTAGTGTTGAAAAACCACTTTTCGGACTTGTGTTGGTGCAGGAAACCACTTTTGCACTTGTATTAGTGTGGAAAAACCACTTTTCGCACTTGTGTTAGTGTTGAAAAACCACTTTTCGCACTTGTGTTGGTGCAGGAAACCACTTTTGCACTTGTATTAGTTTGGAAAAAAGACTTTTTGCACTTGTGATAGTGTTGAAAAACCACTTTTCACACTTGTGTTAGTGTTGAAAAAACACTTTTCGCACTTGTGTTGGTGCAGGAAACCACTTTTGCACTTGTATTAGTGTGGAAAAATCACTTTTCGCACTTGTGTTAGTGTTGAAAAACCACTTTTCGCACTTGTGTTAGTGTTGAAAAACCACTTTTTGCACTTGTGTTGGTGCAGGAAACCACTTTTGCACTTGTATTAGTGTGGAAAAACCACTTTTCGCACATGTGTTAGTGTTGAAAAACCACTTTTTGCACTTGTGTTAGTGTTGAAAAACCACTTTTCGCACTTGTGTTGGTGCAGGAAACCACTTTTGCACTTGTATTAGTGTGGAAAAAACACTTTTCGCACTTGTGTTAGTGTTGAAAACCACTTTTCGCACTTGTGTTAGTGTTGAAAAACCACTTTTCGCACTTGTGTTAGTGTTGAAAAACCACTTTTCGCACTTGTGTTGGTGCAGGAAACCACTTTTGCACTTGTATTAAAAACACTTTTTGCACTTGTGATATTGTTGAAAAACCACTTTTCGCACTTGTTAGTGTTGAAAAACCACACTTTCGCACTTGTGTTGGTGCAGGAAACCACTTTTGCACTTGTATTAGTGTGGAAAAAACACTTTTTGCACTTGTGATAGTGTTGAAAAACCACTTTTCACACTTGTGTTAGTGTTGAAAAACCACTTTTCGCACTTGTGTTGGTGCAGGAAACCACTTTTGCACTTGTATTAGTGTGGAAAAAACACTTTTTGCACTTGTGATAGTGTTGAAAAACCACTTTTCGCACTTGTGTTAGTGTTGAAAAACCACTTTTCGCACTTGTGTTGGTGCAGGAAACCACTTTTGCACTTGTATTAGTGTGGAAAAAACACTTTTCGCACTTGTGTTAGTGTTGAAAAACCACTTTTCGCACTTGTGTTAGTGTTGAAAAACCACTTTTCGCACTTGTGTTAGTGTTGAAAAACCACTTTTTGCACTTGTGTTGGTGCAGGAAACCACTTTTGCACTTGTATTAGTGTGGAAAAACACTTTTTGCACTTGTGATAGTGTTGAAAAACCACTTTTTGCACTTGTGTTAGTGTTGAAAAACCACTTTTCGCACTTGTGTTGGTGCAGGAAACCACTTTTGCACTTGTATTAGTGTGGAAAAATCACTTTTCGCACATGTGTTAGTGTTGAAAAACCACTTTTCGCACTTGTGTTAGTGTTGAAAAACCACTTTTCGCACTTGTGTTGGTGCAGGAAACCACTTTTGCACTTGTATTAGTGTGGAAAAAACACTTTTTGCACTTGTGATAGTGTTGAAAAGCCACTTTTCGCACTTGTGTTAGTGTTGAAAAACCACTTTTCGCACTTGTGTTGGTGCAGGAAACCACTTTTGCACTTGTATTAGTGTGGAAAAACCACTTTTCGCACTTGTGTTAGTGTTGAAAAACCACTTTTCGCACTTGTGTTAGTGTTGAAAAACCACTTTTCGCACTTGTGTTAGTGTTGAAAAACCACTTTTCGCACTTGTGTTGGTGCAGGAAACCACTTTTGCACTTGTATTAGTGTGGAAAAAACACTTTTCGCACTTGTGTTAGTGTTGAAAAACCACTTTTCGCACTTGTGTTAGTATTGAAAAACCACTTTTCGCACTTGTGTTAGTGTTGAAAACCACTTTTCGCACTTGTGTTGGTGCAGGAAACCACTTTTGCACTTGTATTAGTGTGGAAAAAACACTTTTTGCACTTGTGATAGTGTTGAAAAACCACTTTTCGCACTTGTGTTAGTGTTGAAAAACTACACTTTCGCACTTGTGTTGGTGCAGGAAACCACTTTTGCACTTGTATTAGTGTGGAAAAAACACTTTTTGCACTTGTGATAGTGTTGAAAAACCAATTTTCGCACTTGTGTTAGTGTTGAAAAACCACTTTTCGCACTTGTGTTGGTGCAGGAAACCACTTTTGCACTTGTATTAGTGTGGGAAAAACACTTTTTGCACTTGTGATAGTGTTGAAAAACCACTTTTCGCACTTGTGTTAGTGTTGAAAAACCACTTTTCGCACTTGTGTTAGTGTTGAAAAACCACTTTTCGCACTTGTGTTGGTGCAGGAAACCACTTTTGCACTTGTATTATTGTGGAAAAAACACTTTTTGCACTTGTGATAGTGTTGAAAAACCACTTTTCGCACTTGTGTTAGTGTTGAAAAACCACTTTTCGCACTTGTGTTGGTGCAGGAAGCCACTTTTGCACTTGTATTAGTGTGGAAAAACCACTTTTCGCACTTGTGTTAGTGTTGAAAGACCACTTTTCGCACTTGTGTTAGTGTTGAAAAACCACTTTTCGCACTTGTGTTCGTGTTGAAAAACCACATTTCGCACTTGTGTTGGTGCAGGAAACCACTTTTGCACTTGTATTAGTGTGGAAAAAACACTTTTCGCACTTGTGTTAGTGTTGAAAAACCACTTTTCGCACTTGTGTTAGTGTTGAAAAACCACTTTTCGCACTTGTGTTGGTGCAGGAAACCACTTTTGCACTTGTATTAGTGTGGAAAAAACACTTTTTGCACTTGTGATAGTGTTGAAAAACCACTTTTCGCACTTGTGTTAGTGTTGAAAAACCACTTTTCGCACTTGTGTTGGTGCAGGAAACCACTTTTGCACTTGTATTAGTGTGGAAAAATCACTTTTCGCACATGTGTTAGTGTTGAAAAACCACTTTTCGCACTTGTGTTAGTGTTGAAAAACCACTTTTCGCACTTGTGTTGGTGCAGGAAACCACTTTTGCACTTGTATTAGTGTGGAAAAAACACTTTTTGCACTTGTGATAGTGTTGAAAAGCCACTTTTCGCACTTGTGTTAGTGTTGAAAAACCACTTTTCGCACTTGTGTTGGTGCAGGAAACCACTTTTGCACTTGTATTAGTGTGGAAAAACCACTTTTCGCACTTGTGTTAGTGTTGAAAAACCACTTTTCGCACTTGTGTTAGTGTTGAAAAACCACTTTTCGCACTTGTGTTAGTGTTGAAAAACCACTTTTCGCACTTGTGTTGGTGCAGGAAACCACTTTTGCACTTGTATTAGTGTGGAAAAAACACTTTTCGCACTTGTGTTAGTATTGAAAAACCACTTTTCGCACTTGTGTTAGTGTTGAAAAACCACTTTTTGCACTTGTGTTGGTGCAGGAAACCACTTTTGCACTTGTATTAGTGTGGACAAACCACTTTTCGCACTTGTGTTAGTGTTGAAAAAACACTTTTCGCACTTGTGTTAGTGTTGAAAAACCACTTTTCGCACTTGTGTTGGTGCAGGAAACCACTTTTGCACTTGTATTAGTGTGGAAAAAACACTTTTCGCACTTGTGTTAGTGTTGAAAAACCACTTTTCGCACTTGTGTTAGTATTGAAAAACCACTTTTCGCACTTGTGTTAGTGTTGAAAACCACTTTTCGCACTTGTGTTGGTGCAGGAAACCACTTTTGCACTTGTATTAGTGTGGAAAAAACACTTTTTGCACTTGTGATAGTGTTGAAAAACCACTTTTCGCACTTGTGTTAGTGTTGAAAAACTACACTTTCGCACTTGTGTTGGTGCAGGAAACCACTTTTGCACTTGTATTAGTGTGGAAAAAACACTTTTTGCACTTGTGATAGTGTTGAAAAACCAATTTTCGCACTTGTGTTAGTGTTGAAAAACCACTTTTCGCACTTGTGTTGGTGCAGGAAACCACTTTTGCACTTGTATTAGTGTGGGAAAAACACTTTTTGCACTTGTGATAGTGTTGAAAAACCACTTTTCGCACTTGTGTTAGTGTTGAAAAACCACTTTTCGCACTTGTGTTAGTGTTGAAAAACCACTTTTCGCACTTGTGTTGGTGCAGGAAACCACTTTTGCACTTGTATTATTGTGGAAAAAACACTTTTTGCACTTGTGATAGTGTTGAAAAACCACTTTTCGCACTTGTGTTAGTGTTGAAAAACCACTTTTCGCACTTGTGTTGGTGCAGGAAGCCACTTTTGCACTTGTATTAGTGTGGAAAAACCACTTTTCGCACTTGTGTTAGTGTTGAAAGACCACTTTTCGCACTTGTGTTAGTGTTGAAAAACCACTTTTCGCACTTGTGTTCGTGTTGAAAAACCACATTTCGCACTTGTGTTGGTGCAGGAAACCACTTTTGCACTTGTATTAGTGTGGAAAAAACACTTTTCGCACTTGTGTTAGTGTTGAAAAACCACTTTTCGCACTTGTGTTAGTGTTGAAAAACCACTTTTCGCACTTGTGTTGGTGCAGGAAACCACTTTTGCACTTGTATTAGTGTGGAAAAAACACTTTTTGCACTTGTGATAGTGTTGAAAAACCACTTTTCGCACTTGTGTTAGTGTTGAAAAACCACTTTTCGCACTTGTGTTGGTGCAGGAAACCACTTTTGCACTTGTATTAGTGTGGAAAAATCACTTTTCGCACATGTGTTAGTGTTGAAAAACCACTTTTCGCACTTGTGTTAGTGTTGAAAAACCACTTTTCGCACTTGTGTTGGTGCAGGAAACCACTTTTGCACTTGTATTAGTGTGGAAAAAACACTTTTTGCACTTGTGATAGTGTTGAAAAGCCACTTTTCGCACTTGTGTTAGTGTTGAAAAACCACTTTTCGCACTTGTGTTGGTGCAGGAAACCACTTTTGCACTTGTATTAGTGTGGAAAAACCACTTTTCGCACTTGTGTTAGTGTTGAAAAACCACTTTTCGCACTTGTGTTAGTGTTGAAAAACCACTTTTCGCACTTGTGTTAGTGTTGAAAAACCACTTTTCGCACTTGTGTTGGTGCAGGAAACCACTTTTGCACTTGTATTAGTGTGGAAAAAACACTTTTCGCACTTGTGTTAGTATTGAAAAACCACTTTTCGCACTTGTGTTAGTGTTGAAAAACCACTTTTTGCACTTGTGTTGGTGCAGGAAACCACTTTTGCACTTGTATTAGTGTGGACAAACCACTTTTCGCACTTGTGTTAGTGTTGAAAAAACACTTTTCGCACTTGTGTTAGTGTTGAAAAACCACTTTTCGCACTTGTGTTGGTGCAGGAAACCACTTTTGCACTTGTATTAGTTTGGAAAAAAAACTTTTTGCACTTGTGATAGTGTTGAAAAACCACTTTTCGCACTTGTGTTGGTGCAGGAAACCACTTTTGCACTTGTATTAGTGTGGAAAAAGCACTTTTCGCACTTGTGTTAGTGTTGAAAAACCACTTTTCGCACTTGTGTTAGTGTTGAAAAACCACTTTTCGCACTTGTGTTAGTGTTGAAAAACCACTTTTCGCACTTGTGTTGGTGCAGGAAACCACTTTTGCACTTGTATTAGTGTGGAAAAAACACTTTTTGCACTTGTGATATTGTTGAAAAACCACTTTTCGCACTTGTGTTAGTGTTGAAAAACCACACTTTCACACTTGTGTTGGTGCAGGAAACCACTTTTGCACTTGTATTAGTGTGGAAAAAACACTTTTTGCACTTGTGATAGTGTTGAAAAACCACTTTTCGCACTTGTGTTAGTGTTGAAAAACCACTTTTCGCACTTGTGTTGGTGCAGGAAACCAGTTTTGCACTTGTATTAGTGTGGAAAAAACACTTTTTGCACTTGTGATAGTGTTGAAAAACCACTTTTCGCACTTGTGTTAGTGTTGAAAAACCACTTTTCGCACTTGTGTTGGTGCAGGAAACCACTTTTGCACTTGTATTAGTGTGGAAAAAACCACTTTTCGCACTTGTGTTAGTGTTGAAAAACCACTTTTCGCACTTGTGTTAGTGTTGAAAAACCACTTTTCGCACTTGTGTTGGTGCAGGAAACCACTTTTGCACTTGTATTAGTGTGGAAAAAACACTTTTCGCACTTGTGTTAGTGTTGAAAAACCACTTTTCGCACTTATGTTAGTGTTGAAAAACCACTTTTCGCACTTGTGTTAGTGTTGAAAAACCACTTTTCGCACTTGTGTTGGTGCAGGAAACCACTTTTGCACTTGTATTAGTGTGGAAAAACACTTTTTGCACTTGTGATAGTGTTGAAAAACCACTTTTCGCACTTGTGATAGTGTTGAAAAACCACTTTTCGCACTTGTGTTGGTGCAGGAAACCACTTTTGCACTTGTATTAGTGTGGAAAAATCACTTTTCGCACATGTGTTAGTGTTGAAAAACCACTTTTCGCACTTGTGTTAGTGTTGAAAAACCACTTTTCGCACTTGCGTTGGTGCAGGAAACCACTTTTGCACTTGTATTAGTGTGGAAAAAAGACTTTTTGCACTTGTGATAGTGTTGAAAAACCACTTTTCGCACTTGTGTTAGTGTTGAAAAACCACTTTTCGCACTTGTGTTGGTGCAGGAAACCACTTTTGCACTTGTATTAGTGTGGAAAAATCACTTTTCGCACATGTGTTAGTGTTGAAAAACCACTTTTCACACTTGTGTTAGTGTTGAAAAACCACTTTTCGCACTTGTGTTGGTGCAGGAAACCACTTTTGCACTTGTATTAGTGTGGAAAAAACACTTTTTGCACTTGTGATAGTGTTGAAAAACCACTTTTCGCACTTGTGTTAGTGTTGAAAAACCACTTTTCGCACTTGTGTTGGTGCAGGAAACCACTTTTGCACTTGTATTAGTGTGGAAAAACCACTTTTCGCACTTGTGTTAGTGTTGAAAAACCACTTTTCGCACTTGTGTTAGTGTTGAAAAACCACTTTTCGCACTTGTGTTGGTGCAGGAAACCACTTTTGCACTTGTATTAGTGTGGAAAAAACACTTTTCGCACTTGTGTTAGTGTTGAAAAACCACTTTTCGCACTTGTGTTAGTATTGAAAAACCACTTTTCGCACTTGTGTTAGTGTTGAAAAACCACTTTTCGCACTTGTGTTGGTGCAGGAAACCACTTTTGCACTTGTATTAGTGTGGAAAAAACACTTTTTGCACTTGTGATAGTGTTGAAAAACCACTTTTCGCACTTGTGTTAGTGTTGAAAAACCACACTTTCGCACTTGTGTTGGTGCAGGAAACCACTTTTGCACTTGTATTAGTGTGGAAAAAACACTTTTTGCACTTGCGATAGTGTTGAAAAACCAATTTTCGCACTTGTGTTAGTGTTGAAAAACCACTTTTCGCACTTGTGTTGGTGCAGGAAACCACTTTTACACTTGTATTAGTGTGGGAAAAACACTTTTTGCACTTGTGATAGTGTTGAAAAACCACTTTTCGCACTTGTGTTAGTGTTGAAAAACCACTTTTCGCACTTGTGTTAGTGTTGAAAAACCACTTTTCGCACTTGTGTTGGTGCAGGAAACCACTTTTGCACTTGTATTAGTGTGGAAAAAAACACTTTTTGCACTTGTGATAGTGTTGAAAAACCACTTTTCGCACTTGTGTTAGTGTTGAAAAACCACTTTTCGGACTTGTGTTGGTGCAGGAAACCACTTTTGCACTTGTATTAGTGTGGAAAAACCACTTTTCGCACTTGTGT